>NC_035163.2:14814129-14979930 GCF_001659605.2 Manihot esculenta | reverse complement strand
AAACTCATATACCGTGGAAACATGGAAAAACGGATGGATTTCTTCCATTGAAGTAGGTAAATCTAACTCGTGGGATACATTCCCAATCCTCTGCAGGATTTCAAGGGTCCAATGTATTAGCGAGTGAATTTACCTTTTTGCCCGTAACGAATCACCCTCTCTTTAGGAGACACCTCCAACAACCTCATCTTCCTCGAGAACCTCAACACGCTTCCGCTGCACATTCTGACAAAACTCTTCTCTCTTCTGGTACTCTACATGCCTCTTGCAGACAACTTCATGATTCTCCTGCTGACTCACCGCAGTTCTGATTCTTCTCATCTTCTGACTAGTGGCTTCCTTCTTACTGTACTAAGGGATGGGGTAAGCTGCCAAGTGGTTTCCGGTTGAGGGCATCTATCGAAATATCTGCCTCAGCCGAATATACCGAACCTTGAAGTCGCGAATACCACGCAGTTTTTACCCATCTCCTATACCTAATGTTCTTCTCCCTTGACTCAAGATGTATGGAAAGCTCTTTCGATCTGTAAGGATCTGTCCACATACCTTATACAGGTATCGCCTCCACATCTTGTGTGCAAGTATTACCATCGCCATCTCTAGGTCGTGCGTAAGATGATTCAACTCATGCTTCTTCCGCTACTTAGAAGCATAAGCAATCATTCTACCACTTTACATTAACACACAACCTAGTCCCACACGGGATGCATCACGGGACACTATGAAATCTTCATCACTGGCGGACAGAGCCACCACTGTTGCTGACATCAACATTTCCTTTGGCTCTTCCAAAGCCCTCTTCACTCTGAGTAGACCACACACCTTCTGGTTCTTCTTGATCTATCTGGCCATAGGAGCGGCAACTCTAGAGAAGTTCTAGATGAACCTCCATTAGGTAACCTGCCCAACCCAAAAAGCTCTTGATCTTTGTCACTACAATGGGCCTGGGCTAGTCAGCTACAACTTCAACTTTCTCGAGTCTGACTCACCTTTCTCTTTTCCCCGACATACCATGACCTAAGAAAGGTATGCTCCTTGACCGGAACTCACATTCGGAGAACTAGGCATCCAAGCCATGTTCTCTCAGGATCTGCAATCCTGATTTCAGATGATGGGCATACTCTTCTGCATTTCTGGAACTCGCCGAGATATCGTCAATGAAGACAATAACGGAGTGATCCAGAAACCGATTAAAACTCTGCTTATGAGGTCCATGAATGATGTAGGGGCGTTCATTAACCCGAACGACATTCCTAGGAACTCGTAGTGCCCATATCTGGTTCTAAACATTGCTCTCTGTACATCTTCTTCCTTGATCTTAACTGATGGTACCTGGACTTCAGATCTATCTTGGAAAGGCAACTAGCTCCTGCTAGCTGATTTCAACTAGATCGTCGATCCACGGTAACAACTACCTGATCTGGGTAGTGACTTTGTTCAACGACTTGTAGTCGATACAAAGTCCTAGGGATCCATCCTTCATCCTCATAACAACACTGGAACACCCCAAGGCGAAGTGCTCCGTCAGATGGGAACCCTTAACTACCAACTCTTACAACTGATCCTTATAACTCCTTTAACTCTGTTGATACCATCCTGTGGGGAGGGATAGGGATTGGTCCAATTCCATGAATTACTTCTATTTTAAGCTCTATCTCCCTGACAGGTGGTAGTCCTGGGAACTCATCTGGAGAAACATCTAAAACTCTTTCTAACAACGGGCACTGAGGCGGGCTCCCTGACCTGACTGCTATACTCTCTCTGAAGAGCTAGAATCCCTGACAACTTTTTCCTGAACAACCTACGAGCCTATAGGGTTGATACTGAACCTCTAGGTATCCCTATTCTGTCCCCTCTAAGGACTACCTCTGATCCAACCTGAACTCTGAACCTGACTACCTTGTCTCTGCAGACTAGGTAGTACCACTAGTAGAAGAACCAATCCAACCCTAGAATGACGTCAAACAGTCAAATCTAGAACCGCTAGGTCAGCTGGAAGGCATCTACTCACAATACATACTCTGACTATACCGGCAGACTGACTCTGCCACAGATGGATCACACTTGGGTGTACTGACCTCAAGGGGATACTCTAACCCATAAGCTATCAACCCATCTTCACAAGGGCTCACAAGCAAACAAAGGAAAGAGAAACATCGGGGTTCATGAAATAGACACACCAGAACATACCAGAGTGAGATTACCTGATCCCATCGGGTTCGATGTGTTAGCCTCCTGCTGAGTCATGGCGAAGATCCGCGCTGGAGCTGATGGACCTTCCCCACGGGAACCTGCTGAAGAAGGGGCTGTCCCCCTGTCTCCGCCTCTACCACTGCCCTGAAACATGGATGGAGCTACTGGGTGAGCTACACTGCCCGAAACTGTCTGCTGGGACCGTGCCACCAAGGTCGCGGTGGGACACTCACGTGCCATGTGCCCCTCCTGTCCGCACCTGAAGCATGCTGTTGTCCCAATCAAACAGACTCCCTTGTGCTGCCTACCGCACCGTATACATCTGGAGTTACCCGAACCAGAGCTCGAACCATCACCTAAACCCAGACCAGACTTTATCTGTTCCCAAAACTTGCTCTTCTTCGATCTTCTGAGGCCTCTGCCTCCCTTCTTACTCTTTGTGACAGCCTCGTTTAGAGGGGAGAGATCAACATCACTTGTCCCCGGGATTTTGGAACCCGAAGACTGTGCCACGTACTGTTTAACTGTCCCCTGGACATTGGCACTAGCCTCCATTCTCCGTGCCATATCCACTATAGCATGGAAGCTCTCCCTTTCTGCTGATTGAACCAACGAGGAATACCTGGAATGAAGCTTCATAACATATCTCTTAGACTTCTTTAGGTCTGTGTCAAGACCTTGTCCTGCAAACGGCAACAACTCTAGGAACCTGTCCGTAAACTCCTCTACGCTCGTCTCTTCCGTCTGCCTTAGCTGCTCAAACTCAATCATCTTCAGTTCTCTGGAACTATCTGGAAAAGCCCATCCTGCAAACTCATTGGCAAACTGCTCCCAGGATAAGCTCTCCAACCTTGGGTCCACATAGTTTTTGAACCACTCCCTTGCCTTCTTGCATTTCAATGTGAACCCTGCCATCTGAATGGCTCTACTGTCACTTGCTCCCAACTCATCTGTTATCATCTTTACCGTTCTGAGGTACTCAAAAGGGTCATCACCTGATTCAAACTTGGGGGCATCCAACTTTAGGTAATCTGTCATCTTTACTCTACCCCCAACTGCTGAACCAGGTTTGGGTATCTGGACATCAGGGACAATTGGTTCTGCTGGTGGAGGAGGAGGTGCAGCATTCCTTGGGTTAGGGTTTGCTGGAACTGAGAAAAAGGGTGAGGATGGAAACATGGGGTACTGTGGGAAAAAGGGAGGATAGGACATAAAGGTGGGATATGGGTTATAGCTGAAGAAATCCGACGTACCTCCCATCGGATACCCTGGCCCTTGCGGGTAGGGTGGATACTGCGGTGGAACAAAACCCGAGGCCTGAGTGCCTCCTAGGGACTCTCCCATATCCTCTACTGACATACTCATGCCCAAACTACTATCTCTTCTCTGGTTATCCTCCTCTGTTTCCATCACATCCGCTGACATACCTTCATGAACTGATCTCCTCCGACCTGCATCAAAAGACCTTCTAGGGTCCCTTGATGTACTTTCCCTGATCGTCCTACAAGATCTTGCCCTCTGCAGAGCAGGGAGATGGGCATCCATGCCCTCATTCTCTGGCGGAGCTCCAGTCAATCTCGCGGATCGACGAGTTCCTCTCATCCTCACTTCTGAAAGCATAACATAGCACATAAACATAAGCATCATACGGTTCATGTGGAAACACATGAACCTGCATCACATACATATCATAGCATTAATGCACATGCTCATCATCATGGCATTTCACATCATCATACAAGACAGGATTCCATATCCTATCCTAGTGGACATGATCTTCCTATTGTGCTTGCCCTACTATAACCTCGATGAGCCCGACACACTATAGGTCCGACCATGTGAACCTAGGGCTCTGATACCATTCTGTAACGACTCGGAAATCCGGACCGCTACCGGCGCTATGATCCAGATCGGCTTAAGGCCGCCGGGACCCGTAGCAAGCCTAACATACATCCTGTATAGCTGGTATAATCCCATACATGATCAAACATAAGCATAAACTTTAAAGCATAAAACTGTAAACTACTTCTTTAACCCGTTTGACCTGTGTATGCACTATGACTGAACTCATAGAACCCCTAGGGTCAGCATACCCTTTGTCAAACTCGGTCCATCACATGAAACAACATAAAATAAAACTCATGTATAAAGGGATTAACCAACTCGGGCCAAGCACAATACTATAACTCTGATCATATACCATAATATCATTATGCAATACAACTCTTTTTACATCAATACATAACCTTACATTACATCATGTCCACAACTATTCTATTACATAATCATGACCATGGACGTAACCTGCTGATCTCCTGACTATCTCTGTCTACTCTGCACCTGCAAGACTGGGGTTAGGGGAGAGGGGGTGAGCTATAAAGCCCAATGAGCAGAAACTAAAAACATTTGCTTTAATTCCTTCATTTTTAGGTATATTATTATTCATTTTATTATTATTATAATTCCTCCATTTTTAGATATATTATTATTTAACTTTTTCTTTCTTTTTCTTATTCATGCTTTCATGAAATGCAACACATCACAAACATATCACATCAATGATGAATTTGTCACCTATAGCCCTCTACATACTGTAGTACGTCCAACTATACCAGGGGCGATGAGGCCACACCTAGTATTCGCTTACATAACTCATATCATAACAAGTCCAACTACACCAGGGGCGATTAGGCCTCACCTAGTGTTTGCTTACATAACATAGTACCAGGGGCGACCTGGTCTTTCTGTCTCATATCATACCATGGCATATCATATCATATTATCTCATCTCATACTGAGGGCTAAGGATCATCCAACATCCATCCACATCAACAACATATTATGCAATGCATCATATTCGTGAGTTCTAATGCAAAACAACCTAATACATATATCATGGCATTTATGATGCATGGATCATGCTCTAAAAACATTTAATTTCTTAGTTTAAAACATTAGGTTTAGTTCCACTCACCTGAGACTAGCTCTGTACCGATTCTGAAATGGTTGACACTGCTAAACACCTTGGTTCCTCGGGTCCGATCCTACACAGGTGGACTCCAGTGAGGGACCAAACATACATAAACATAACTCTACTATACTCCCCAAAAACCTCCTAAAACATCTGGAAAACATCACATAGAAATATGCATGAAACAGCTGAACAGGGCACTTTCGGCGGCCGAAAGTCCTGGACAGATCCGAAAGTCAGGCACTTTCGGCGGCACCTTCGGCGGCCGAAAGTCCCAGACAGAGACGAAAGTCTCTTTTCGGGGGCAACTTCGGCAGCCGAATGCTGCCTCCACAAAGGGGGTTCGGCGGCCGAAAGTCCCTTCGGCGGCCGAACCTGAGTTTCTCCCGAATGGCAGAAACTCAGCTCTCTTATGCACATTTTGCCTCCCAAGCTCAAATCATGCATACCACTCAACCAAAACATGCATACAAGCTCCTAGGGGCCTCAAACAAACATATACCCCATCTACAACACTTCAACCGTACTCAAACATGCCATATTGTTCAAAAAATCACATAAAACCTAACATAGCTCAACTAACTCAAACATGCATTTCTACCCCATAAAACTTCACAAAACTTATTTAAAACATACTATGAGCTTAAGATCGGCTCTTACCTCTTGAAGATCGAGGGTTGAGGAGATCTAAACTTGGAGATGGGAGAAGTTCCAACTTTTGGTCTCCAAGCACCAAAACTCGTTCTAAGCTCAAAGATCTTCAAAACCAAAGTTATAAACTTGTAAAAATCATGGAAAAAGGAAGGAAAAACTCAAGATTGAGGAAGGATGGCGGAATGCTCACCTTGGCCGAAATGGGGAGAAAAAGCTCGCCCATTTTCGGCTAAGGGGCCCTTTTATAGGTGGCTGGCCAGGCCACGTTCGGGGGCCGAATGTGCCTCCGCATCCATGCAATGTTCGGCGGCCGAACTTGACTTTCGGCGGCCGAACTTGACTTTCGGCGGCCGAAACTGGACTTCCCTAACTCATGCTTTCGGGGGCCTAACGTGCCTCCAAAGCGCATGCATGTTCGGCGGCCGAACTTGACTTTCGGCGGCCGAACCTGGGTTTTCCTCCAAAGACTTTTCATGCAAAAACTCATTAAATTTCATACTTAAAACCATTAAAAACGTGAAAACATTTCATAAAAACATGATATTACCCTTCTAGAGATTTCCGACATCCAAATTCCACCGGACGGTAGGAATTCCGATACCGGAGTCTAGCCGGGTATTACAAAGATATCATCTATGAAGACAATAACAAAGTGATCTAGGTATTGGCTAAACACTCTGTTCATGAGATCCATGAATGCTGCAGGGGCGTTGGTTAACCCGAACGGCATAACAAGGAACTCATAATGCCCATATCTAGTCCTGAAGGCTGTCTTCGGCACATACTCTTCCCTTATCCTTAGCTGATGGTACCCCAATCTCAGATCTATTTTAGAGAAACAACCTGCTCCGACTAGCTGGTCAAATAGATCGTCGATCCTTGGCAACGGGTACTTATTCTTGGTAGTGACTTTGTTCAACTGCCTGTAGTCGATACAAAGTCTGAGAGATCCATCCTTCTTTTTCACAAATAGCACTAGAGCACCCCAAGGTGAGGTACTCGGTCGGATGAATCCTCTATCTACCAACTCTTGCAACAGCTCTTTAAGCTCTTTCAATTCTGCTGGTGCCATCCTGTAGGGAGGAATAGAGATCGGTCTGGTTCCAGGCATCAATTCAATTTCAAACTCTATCTCCCTAGCAGGTGGTAAACCTGGCAGCTCGTCTGGAAAAACATCTAAGAACTCTCTGACCACTGGCACTGAGGCGGGCTCTCTGACATAACTATCCAGCTCTCTCACATGAGCTAGAAAACCCTGACAACCCCTCCTGAGAAGCCTACGAGCCTGTAGGGCTGATATCAAACCTCTAGGTGTACTCCCCCTGTCTCCTCTGAAGACAACCTCTGACCCATCCTGACATCTGAACCTGACTACCTTGTCTCTGCAGTCCAAGGTAGCACCATGGGTAGATAGCCAATCCATCCCTAGAATGACGTCAAAATCTATCAAATCTAGAACCACAAGGTCGGCGGACAGACATCTTCCCTCCACGAAAACTGGACTATACTGGCAGACTGACTCTGCCACTGACGGGTCACACTTGGGTCCACTGATCCATAGGGGACACTCTAACCCATAGACCATCAATCCTAACCTCTCGACGGCCCTCGGAGCAATGAAAGAATGAGATGCACCAAGGTCCATTAATGCATACACATCAGAACAACCAATGATGAGATTATCTGACACCACGGTGTTGGATGTGTTTGCCTCCTGCTGAGTCATGGTGAAGATCTGTGCTGGGGCTGATGGACCTTCACCTCTAAAACCCGCTGAAGAAGGGGCTGCCCCTCTCCCTCGGCCTCTACCACTAGCCTGAGTAGCGGCTGGAGCTACTGGCTGAGCCACACTACCAGAAGCTGTCTACTGAGACTGTGCCATCGAAGCTACTCTAGGACACTCCCGAGCCATGTGTCCCTCCTGCCCACATCTGAAGCAGGCTGTCGTCCCAACCAGACATACTCCCTTGTGCGGTCTCCCACATTTCCTGCATACTGCATTATCTGCACCTGAGCTCGAGCCACCTCCTAATCCCAGACCTGACTTGATCTTGCTCCAGAACTTATTCTTCTTGGACTTTCGGGAGCCTCTGTCCCACTTCTTACTGCCTGAACTCAGAGAAGAAGGGTCTAACCTACCCCCTCCTGGGGTCTTGGAACCAGAAGGCTGTGCCACTGACTGCTTGACTTTCCCTTCGATGATAGCACTAGCCTCCATCCTCCGAGCCATATCCACTATGGCATGGAAACTCTCCCTCTCTGCTAACTGAATCAAGGAGGAATACCTGGAATGGAGCCTCATGATATACCTCCTTGACTTCCTCTGATCTGTGTCCAGATTCTGCCCAGCAAACGGTAACAGCTCCAAGAATCTGTCTGTGTACTCATCCACACTCATGTCATCCGTCTGCCTCAACTGCGGAACTGTCAGGGAAAGCCCATCCTGCAAACTCATTGGCAAACTCCTCCCAGGATAGACTATCCAACCTCGGGTTCACATAGTTCTTAAACCACTCTCGGGCCTTCTTGCATTTTAATGTGAACCCAGCCATCTGAATGGCTCTACTGTCGTCAGCTCCTATCTCATCTGTAATTGTCTTGACCCTCTCAAGGTACACAAACGGGTCATCACTAGTTTCAAACTGGGGAGCACCCAGCTTCATGTAGTCGGTCATTTTGACCTTGCTCCCCCCAGATGAGCTAGGCTTAGGCATTTGGGTTTCTGGGACAGTAGGTGCTGCTGGTGGTGGAGGAGGTGCAGCATCCCCTGAAGTAGGGTTTGCTGTACCTGGATAGAAAGATGGGGGTGGGTACATGGAGTACTGTGGGTACGATGGGTAGAAAGGTGGGTACGGCATCTGAGAGTGATAAGGGGTAAAACTGGGGTAATCCGATGCACCTCCCATCGAATACCCGGGATTATGAGAAAAGGGTGGGTAGTAAGGTGGCTGAACAAATCCCGAGGCCTGAGTGCCTCCTTGGGACTCTCCCATTCCCTCTTCTGACATACTTACTCTGAGACTGCCATCCCTCCTCTGATCCACATCCATCTGATCCCCCACATCCTCTGACATATCCCCTTGCACTGTTCCCCTCACTGATCTGCTTCTACCCAGATCCAAAGACCTTCTAGGGTCTCTTATTGCTCTTTCTCTGCTAGACCTGCTTGACATTGCCCTAGGCAATGCAGGAGGACGGGCATCAGTGCCCTCGTCCTGGGGTGGTACTCCAGTCAATCGCGCAGATCGACGAGTTCCTCTCATCCTATTTTCTGAAAAACAGTACACATCACATAAACATTAGCACCAAATGGTTTATGTGCAAACACATGAACCCGCATCACATACATCACATAATAATCATAACATTAATGCACATGCATATTATCATGGCATTTCACATCATTATTCAAGACAGGACTCCACATCCTATCCTAGTGGACATGATCTTCCTATTGTGCTTGACCTTCTATAACCTCTATGAGCTCGACACTCTAGGTCCGACCATATGAACCTAGGGCTTTGATACCAATCTGTAACGACCCGGAAAACGGACCGCTACCGGCGCTAGGATCCAGATCGGCTTAAGGCCGCCGGGACCCGTAGCAAGCCAAACATACATCCTGAGAACCTGTTTAATCCCATACATGATCAACAACATACATAAAAATTAAAACTTTTCTTTCATTCATTCTCTCATACACCAAACTCAACCTGTGCATGCACTATACATAATCATAAACATTGACCCCTCTTTGGGATCTCATCAATGCCCCAATGGGTGACATAACATGTGTTGAGTTGGTTTACATAAACATCATAAAACATCTGAGATCATATATTAAAAGGGATAACAACACTCTATGGTCAAGCACACCTCTAACATCCATGAACATCTTTACATTACATTTCTATACAGTACTTAACATAATATCTCAACATTACTCATGTCCACACTATCTATTACATAGCCAAGACTTCATTACTCTTGCTGACCTCCTGGTCTACCCTGTACCTGCAAACCTGAGGTTAAGGGAGAGGGGTGAGCTACTAGAGCCCAGTGAGCAGAATAATAAAACATTTATATTAAAGGTTCATGCTTTCATGGAATGCATCACATCACAACTAATCATATCAAGGATGAACTTGACACCACTTAGCCCTCTACATATTCCAATCATGCCAGGGGCATAGTGCAGGCCACACCTGGTCTTCCTCTTATACATAACATATCATACATGACCAACTGTGCCGGGGGCGTAGTGCAGGCCACACCTGGACTTCCATATCATATCATCATGTCATAGCATATGAGGGCTAAAGGATCATTCAACATTCATCCATATCAACAACATATTATGCAATGCAACATATTCGTGAATTCTAATGCATACACCCTAATATATATCTCATGGCATTCATGATGCGTGAGTCATGCTGAACTCACATTTAATTTCTTAATTTAAAACATTAAGTTTAGTTCCACTCACCTCTGGCTGAAGCTCTATTGACTCTGAAGCAGCTAACTCACTGCTGATGTCCTCGGTTCCTCGGGTCCGAACCTACACAGGTGGACTCACATGAGGGACCAAACATACATGAATATGACTCTAAAATACTCCCCAAAAACCCCCTAAAAACACCTCAAAACATCCATGGAAAACATGCAAAGGAAGGCTGAACAGGGCACTTTCGGCAGGTTCGGCGGCCGAAAGTCCCTCCAGAGCTGAAAGTCAGGCAGGTTCGGCGGCACCTTCGGCGGCCGAAACTCCCCGACAGAGACGAAACTCATGCATGTTCGGCGGCACTTTCAGCGGCCGAAACTGCCCTCCAGAGACGAAAGTCCTCTTTCAAGGGCAGGGTTCGGCAGCCGAAAGGCTTGCCTCCCAGGCAGGTTCGACGGCTGAAAGTCCTTCGGCTGCCGAACCTGGTTTCTGCCAAAAGGGCAGAAACTCGGCTCTTCATGCACAATAGCCTCCCAACCCTTTCAAACATGCATAAACCTGATCTACAACATGCATACTCAAGCATACAAGTTCCTAGGGGCTTCAAACTATCTTAAACCCCAACTACAACACATCAAGCAACCACAAACATCATACATTGCTCATAGACTTAACATAACCCATAAAACCAACCAAAATCTAAACATGCACTTCTACCCCATAGATCAACGTAAAACTTGTTTAAAACATGCAATGAGCTCAAGATCGGCTCTTACCTCTTGAAGATCGAGAGAAAGACGACCTAAACTTGGAAACCAAAGGAAAAGAGCTCATGTGTCTTCCAAGCTTCAAAACTTGCTCAAATGCTCAAAATCTTCAAAATAAAGTGGAAACTCATGAAAATCTCGAAAGATCTGAAGGAAGAACTCAAAAATTGGTGAGGGACGGCGGAGAGCTCACCTTGGCCGAAAATGGGGAGAAAAGCTCGCCCATTTCGGCTAAGGGATCCCTTTATAGGTGGCTGGTCAGGCCACATTCGGGAGCCGAACATGCCTCCGCATGCATGCCATGTTCGGCAGCCGAACATAAGGTTCGGCGGCCGAACCTGGTTTCTCTCACTTATGCCTTCGGGGGCCTAAGGCACACCCGAAACACATGCAATGTTCGGCGGCCGAACTTGAGATTCGGCGGCCGAACCTGCATCTTCCTCCAAGGCTGTTTTCATTTAAAATTTAACTTCCTTTTCACTTAAAATCATAAAATACATTAAAACATTTTATAAAAACATGGTTTTACCCTTCTAGAGGTTTTCGACATCCGAGATTCCACCGGACGGTAGGAATTCCGATACCGGAGTCTAGCCGGGTATTACAAATTTGTTGAGCCTGACCTACAACCAAACTACTGACAACAGAAGTTAAATCAGAAATTTGTGAGGCTAAGGAAGATGTACTCACCTCATTAACTCTCCTTTGCAGTTCTCTTTAATCTTCATATTGTTTTGAGGATGTTGCCATGGTGGAGATTATATCTCTTATGGCCTGAAGTGTCTTGTTCTTAATTGATCCTCCACACGCTACATCAATTAATCTCCTTTCTGAAGGTAACAAGCCTCCATAGAAATGTTCAATAAGAGATATATCAGAGATATTATGTTGAGGGCAGCTTGTGCACAATCGATTGAATCTTTCCCAATATTCATATAGCTCTTCATAATCTTTTTGCTTGATGCAACTGATCTCTCTTCTGATGCCAATAACTTTTGAGGTTGGAAAGTATTAGCTCAAGAAGGCTCTCACCATCCCATCCCATAAAGTGATGGATCCGGGTGGTAAATGGAACAACCAATCTTTGGCAAAATCATCAAGAGAAAAGGGAAAGGCTTTTAATTTAACATGCTCTTCAGAAATACCTTGAGGCCTCATTATTGAGCACATTGTAACGACCCGGAAACCGGACCGCTACCGGCGCTAGAATTCGGGTCGGCTTAAGGCCGCCAGAACCCGTAGCAAGCCAAACATACATCCTGTGAACCTGTTTAATCCCATACATGGTCAACATCATACATAAAAATTTAAAACTTTTCCTTCATTCCAACATTTCTTTACCAAGCCTAGCCTGTGCATGCACAACATAACATAAACCTCTCATTGGAGTCCTCATCAAATACTCCAATGGGGTAACATAACGTAACATAGGCTTGGATTATATCAGCATCATAAAAACATTATATCTCATACAAGACCATGTGTATAGGGAATACAACAGACTCTAGTCAAGCACATTATCAAACTTACATTACATTACATCTCATACTTTTACATTACCAACAAACCATGTCCACAGCTAAGCTATTACATAAACTTCTCTTACTCTGCTGACTTCTCTATCTACTCTGCACCTGCAAGACTGGGGTTAGGGGAGAGGGGGTGAGCTATAAAGCCCAATGAGCAGAAACTAAAAACATTTGCTTTAATTCCTCCATTTTTAGGTATATTATTATTCATTTTATTATTTTTATTATTCCTCCATTTTTAGGTATATTATTATTATTTAACTTTTTCTTTCTTTTTCTTATTCATGCTTTCATGAAATGCAACACATCACAGCTAATCACATAAAGGATGGTATTGTCACCATTAGTCCTCAACATCTCCAAATGCCAGGGGCGTAGAATGGGCCTCACTGGTCTTTCTCTTACATACATAACATAACATTCCAATATGCCAGGGGCGTAGAATGGGCCTCACTGGTCTCTCTCTTAACTTAGTCCAGGGGCGTAGAATGGGCCTCACTGGTCTTCCATAACATATCATCATAGCATAACATCAGAGGACTATGGATCACCCAACAACCATCCACATCAACATCAATTTATGCAATGCAGCATATTCGTGAATTCTAATGCAAACGTCCTGAAATATTGCATGGCATAATGATGCATGGGCAATGCTTTATGATTCATTCATTTATTTATTTATTCATTTATTCATTTACTTTACTTTAAAACTTAAGGGGATTGTTCCACTCACCTGGTGACTGAAGCTTTGACAACGAACTCTGAACGACTATCTCACAACCGGGGGTCTCGGTTCCTCGGGTCCGAACCTACACAGGTGGACTCAAATGAGGCACCAAACAACAAGAACATAACTCTAAACATACCCCCAAAAACCTCCTAAGAACACCTCAAAGCACTCCTAGGAAGCATGCAAGAAAAGGCTGGACAGGGCACTTTCGGCGGCACCTTCGGCGGCCGGAAGTCCCTCCAGAGCCGAAAGTCAGGCAGGTTCGGCGGCACCTTCGGCGGCTGAAACTCCCAGACAGAGGCGAAACTCATGCATGTTCGGCGGCACCTTCGGCGGCCGAAAGTCCCAGACAGAGACGAAAGTCTCTTTTCGGGGGCAACTTCGGCAGCCGAAAGGCCTGCCTCCCCAGCCATGTTCGGCGGCCGAAAGTGCCTTCGGCTGCCGAACCTGGTTTCTGCCAAAGGGCAGAAACTTTGGCTCCTCTATGCACATTTGCCTCCCAACTCTCAAATCATGCATAAACTTGTTCTAAAACATGCATAAACACCATACATCACACCTAGGGGTCTCAAACTATCGAATACCCCAACTACAACACTTCAAACACACAAAATCAACATACATTGTTCATCAAAACATCAAAACCCATAAACTCATCAACAAGCCTAAACATGCATCTCTACCCATAAAACAACTTAAAACTTACTTAAAACACATAAGGAGCTTAAGATCGGCCCTTACCTCTTGAAGATCGAGAGGAAGACGACCTAAACTTGGAGATCCACGAAAATGAGCTCCTAAGTTCCCAAAGCTCCAAAACTTGTTTCAAAAGTTCAAAACCTTCAATGCAAGCTTAAAACTCAAGAAAATGGTGGGGATTTGAAGGAAGAACACTAGATCTGGGGAGAGGGAGGTCGGAAGCTAGCTGTGGCCGAAAATGGGAGAAAGCTCGCCCATTTCGGCTAAGTGACCCTTTTATAGTGGCTGGCCAGGCCACGTTCGGGGGCCGAACTTGCCTCCGCATGCATGCCATGTTCGGCGGCCGAACTTGACTTTCGGCGGCCGAACCTGGGTTTTCCTCCAAAGACTTTTCATGCAAAAACTCATTTAATTTTCATACTTAAAACCATGAAATGTTTTAAAACATTTTATGAAAACATGTTTCTACCCTACTAGAGGCTTCCGACATCGGAGATTCCACCGGACGGTAGGAATTCCGATACCAAAGTCTAGCCGGGTATTACACACATAATGTGAAATTCTTTTAGGTGCTTGTATGGATTTTCATTGCCCAAACCTTTGAATTTGGAAATAGGTGAATCAATCCAGTTTTAAGCTCAAAAGGGGCCGTCAAAGGTAGGTAAGTGATGCACCATGGTGCTTGATCACTCACGGGTGTTGCTAGTTCGCGAAGAGTCCTTTCTTGTGCCATTGGAGCTCTCACCTCAATATTTTCTGCCTCAAATTCAGCAAGGACAGCAGCTAGTTCTGGTGCAGGTAGCTTGTATATACGTTGTGAATCAGTCTGTCACCTCTGCAGCAGATTGTGTAGTAAATTCAGCAGCTGTTCAGCAGGTTCTGCAGCTGGTTCTTGTGACAAATTCAGCAGGTACAACAACAGATTCAATGGCTGGTTCTGTGACAGTTTCAGCAGTTGGTTCAACAGTGTTTTATCCGGTTGCAGCAGTGACTTGTGTAGCAGGTACAACAGTATTTGCAAGGGCTGGTTCTGCAGTGGCTATTTCTGTTTCAGCAATGTGTGTTGTTGGTTTTGTTGGTACAACAACTTTCGGTTATGTTTGGGCAGTTTCAGCAAGTGTTGTCCTTCTACAGTAGGCGTTGCTGGTTCAACAAATTTTGATTCAGCAGTGTGTGTTTCAGCAGGCACTGATTTTTGGATAGCAGCAGGGGATGCAGGCTGTGCTGTTTCTACAGTAGTGGCTTCGGTAGGTGCTGTCTCTCGGACAGCAGCAATTTCAGCAGTTAACAGCGGTTGTTGTCTCTGTTTTCAGCAGCTTCAACAGGTGTTGTTTGGACAGCAGCTGTTAATAAGCATGGCTTTGAGGCTTGGTTCCTCGGATTGGCTTGCTTCCTTAATTATTTTGCTTTACGCTCAATTTCTGGATCGTAGAGTAGAGTGTCTTTGCGTCCAGACCTGGTCATGAAAGAAAAATAAATTAATTAAATCAACTCCCCGGCAACGGCGCCAATTTTTTACTGTGCGGTTGTCGAAGCCAGTCAAAAATAACATTTTTTGTTATCCATAATTTTACAACTGTAGATAGTGGTAAAATGATCGAATCCACAGAGAATTGATACTCACCTATTTTTCTTATCAAGACCAAGTAAATAAATAGACAATAAAAGTAAAAAGGGGGAGTTTCGCAAATAATTAAAGTAAAGAGAATTCAATAATGGAAAAAGGTCTAGTTGAAGAATTGGATCCACTTCAGTTGTTGGGATTGATCATTGACACATAGATTCTCTTATTTGACTCAATAAATTAGTTATGGAGGTGGAAGACGCTTCTCACCTCCATATCCCTCATTAATCATAGACTAACTAGGGAACGTCCTCTAATTAATAATTAATCAACAAGTTGCCAAGGAACGTCCTTTGGGCTTTTAGCATCTAACAACTGTTAATTGCATAAAGAAATAAAGAGACCTAATTCTAGCTACCCAAATGTATGGTGATATTGCTAGATCATGCAATCTCCTTGGTTTTTATGCCAAGATTTACTTATGTTTGAGTAATTCAAGCAATTACGGACTTATAATCACCCAAACCAACAATCTATCACTTTACAATCAAGAATCAACAAAGCAATAATAGAATTAAGCATGAAATTGCATAAATATTGATAAATAAAAGATAAACATCATAGGTTCAGGTCTCCCAATCCATAAACAACTTGAAGTTTCACCTAATCTTCAACTAGAAACAAGGGTTTCAGCCACTCATGGCTGAAACTAATAAAAAATAAAAGAAAGAAAATAAGAAAGAAGAAGAGGAAGGGCCAGCGCTGGTGCGCTGGTTGCTGGTGCAGATTCTGCCGAGGATGGGGTGATCCGAAGATGATTCTTTGCTGGTTTGCTTGTCCTCTTATAGCTGAAGAGGTTGCCCTAAGTTTCCTTATTGAGATGGAACTCCTTTTCCTATTTGGACTTGAATTCTTTGAAGGCAAGTGTATCTTCTTGAGATTTGGCTTCTTAAATATGTAGAATAGAGTGCTGAGGTGTATCATTGACTTGCTGAGATGTCCTCACGTGTTTGGTGTGGAGAAGACTTCTTGAAGTTTTAAAATTCAAATTTCCCGTAGCTGCTGTCTTGTTGTCGTAAGTGCCTGTTTGCCCGGGTTGTGTGGGCAACCAGCTCAGGCAAACAGTGTGTTTTCCCTGCTGTCTGTGAACTGCTTCTGTCTTGCAGGTCTGTTTGCCCAATTTGCTTGGGCAAACAATCTGGTCTAACAACAAGTCTGTGTTTTCCTCATTTCTTTCCATTTCAGCTGCAACTTGGCTTAGGCAAACCAGGCTTGTTCTCTTTTGCTCTCTTTTGGGTAGATTTAATGCCATTTTTACCAAATTACCCTTTTACTCTATTTTCTGCAAAACAAGATCAAAACCACAAAATTAGGTAGAAAATGTGTAAATTAACATAAATAACAACATGAAAAATGGGTCTAAATTTGGCTTGATCAACAATATTGATCGATGTTGATAGTGATAGTGGTGATAGCAGCCAACCGAAGATAGACAAGCAAGTGTGATAGGTGAGCGCTATCATGAGTGAGATATCAGAAAATTAGAAAGAACTTGAGTCACCAAAAATTTGGATTATAGATAGTGAGGTATCGTGTGAACAATGTCATCGATCAAGGTAAACAGTGACGGTGGTGATAGCAGTCGACCAAAGATACACAAGCAAGAGTTGTGATAGACAATGGCTATCGTGAGTGAGGAATCAAGAAATTTGTAAGAACAAGCGCCTTTGAAAATTTAGATAAAAAGCCTGTGAATACAATCACCCAAATAAATTTGGATAAAATAGATTTGGTTAGACTGAATCTGTTAGTGAGTGGTATAATCGTGAGATATCAAAAACACTAACAGATATGAGTCCGTTAGTGATAGTAACAGAGGAAATGTCTGTCGCTACGTTTTGAAAATGAAAACATGACAATAACGAAATTTATAACGACGAAAAATCTGTTAGTGAATTTATAGTGGATATTAATATCGATTATTAATTTGTATATTGATTAATAGCTTTTTTAACCGAAATTGAATTCGTAAGTGTCAACAACAAAATTCTAATTCCGTTAATATTGCAATTATTATCACTAATGGAAAGTAGCGATTTTAGTCTTTTTATAGTGTAGAAAATTATTTGGATGGTAGCAAAATTAGACAGCTAAGCTTGACACGAAGGACTAGACATAAAATTAAGTTCTTTAATGGAAACTACAACAATGAAAATGAAAAAATGGTAAAATTGAGAGGTATTTTTTTTAAAAAAAGTGTTGAGTGAAAAAATGATAGAATGAAGAGAAATGAGAGAAAACATTAAAGAAATGGTAAGAGAAAAGAAAAGCAAAATGAGAGAAACGTAGAGAATATAATGGAAAAAGAAAAATAATAAAAAGAGAAAATGAAAGAAAATGAGAAAAAAAATTTAAAAAATAAATAAAATTAAAGAAATGAGAGAATGAGAGATAAAAATAAAAATAATTGAAAAAAGAGAAATAAAAAAAAAAGAGAAAACAGAAAAAAATCCGAGAAAATTAAAAATAAAAGGGGAGAAAATAAAATAAGGGTAGACAATGAGAGAAATATAAAGAAAATGACATAAAAATAAGAAATTATGAGAGGAAAGTGAAGAACGTGAGACATAAGAGAAGAATGTGATGAAAAAAGAAAAATAAAAAAAGAGAGAAAATAAAAAATAAATTATGGTGATAGAAAATAAGAGACAATATGAAAAAAAAATGGGAGATAAAAAGAGATTAAATGAATGAATTCATAAAAAAATGAAGTATTATTGATATAAATATGATAATTAATAATGAATTTATTAATGGCTATTCAATCCATTAATAAATTCGTTGAGAATAATGAGTTTTTTCTTTAAAAATTACCAATGCATTATGAAATTCATTGATAATTTAATCACAAACATGAAAATTCATTGGTTTAAAAAAAGTAATTTTTTCTCCTAATTCCATTGAAAATTTCGATAAATATTAAAATTCATTGGTAAATGAAAAAAAATTCCATTAAAAATTTTAATAAATATTAAAATTCATTGATAAATGAAAAAAAAAGTAAACTTTTAAAAGAAAATAAGCACCAACGTCCAATTCTTAAGACACCATTAGAATAACCGTTTTTCTAAGGATCAGGTCTTATATCTATTGGATATTGATATTGATAGCATGTTAAATATAAGGTACTCTATAATCAGGATACGTGTTCACGGTCCAACCAAATCTGAAAAACCAAAGAGAATCAACCTTTTTAATGCCCAAAACAACTAGGTTGACTACTTCAAGACTTGTACTACAAATGAGACAACTTAATACAGGACAAGCTAACCTCAATTATGGGAAAGAACATGACTTTGTACAGAATGAATAAGCCAGGTACAAAGCTGAAAAGACTTTTCTTTCAAAATTAAACTCTAACTCTTCTAATATTAATATAAAATCAATATTAATAATAGCTCTAATATATTGAAATCATATTTTAGCTCTAGCGAAGCATTAAATGTTTATAGAATTCAAACCCCAAACTCAAATACATAAAAAAATTCATCTTTAATTTTCACCCCTTACTATAATTAGAAATCCATTTTAAAATTAAATCATTGAATTATAATTCCTAAGCGCTTATTTGGTATGCAATTCTTCTAAGAAAAGAATTGAATTCTATTGATGGAATTTAATTCATTTCTATTCATGAAAGAATTCAATTTTTGGAATCAATTTAAATATAATAGAATTCAATTGAACTCTTTTATATTAGACATGTTAATAATAAAATTTAAATTGATTTAATTTACTCATTATTCTTATTATTTTTAAACTAAATATAAATATGATTGTATAAATTTTCTTTATCATGGAGGAGAGATGCTGAGCAAAAATCAAACGATTATAGTTTTGATAACGAAGAAAGCAACTGTTGAACAGGTAATACTTACGACCAATCTCTTTATGCAATGTGGTTGATCGTATAGTGTGCAAAATGTTAGCTAATCGCCTAAAACACATTGTACCTTATATCATATCAGATGTACAAAGTGCTTTTGTCCCTAATAGGTTAATTATTGACAACATAATAGTTGCTTATGAGTGCTTTCATGTAATGAGGAGAAAGAAATAGGGTACGGTACAGAAGGCTTGTTAGCAATTAAAACGGATATGTCCAAGGCATATGACAAAATTGAATGGGGTTATCTTAGAAATATGATGGTTCGATTGAGTTTTACTAAAAGATGGGTTGATTTAATTTTGAAAGCATTGTCTACAGTAACATATACTTTTAGTCATGGGGTCATGAATTTGGTAGCCTTGTGTCTACCATGGGTTAAGACAAGAAGACCCAATCTCTCCATATTTATTCATTATTTTGTGCTCAGGGATTATCTACTATATTATCTGAATATGAGAGACGTGGTGATTTGCATGATATAAAAGTGGCACATTTTGATTTGAGAATCTCACACTTATTGTTTGCTGATGACAGTTTATTTTTTATAATGGCTAAAATAGAGGAAGTAATGTGTTTAAAACAATATTTAGCCATGTATGAGAGCCTCAGGCCAAAGCATAAATTTACAGAAATCTTCTATTTCCTTTAGCCCGAATGTGTCTAGCCAAGCTAAGGAACTTTTTCACCAAAATATGAGAATTCATGAATTGGAGGAACAAGGTAATTATTTAGGGATGCCCTAAACTATTAGAAGAAATAAGTAGGCAGTCTTTCAATTCTTGCTTGATAAAGTTGCTAAAAGGTTTTCAGGTTGGAAGAGTAGGCTTTGAAGAAAGTAAACTCGTTCGCGCCATTTTCTGTTAAGTAGCCATTTTTGTTAAGCACGTACTTATGTGCGCTATCGTTCTATTTTATTAATAAAGCACGTACCCATATGCTTTGCATGTTTTAATTTGTTAAATGTTTGTTGCTCACGTGTTCTGTAACCCGAGTCTTGCGCGATGTAGCTTCAAGCTCAGAGTAAGTTTCATTTTCAGTTTGTAATGGTTGATTTGATTCAATATAAATAAGAATGAAAAGCTGAAACAAGATACATCGGCTAATTTTTCAAAAAGAGAGTTTACACTCTACACAGAGCAATATTCACATTCTCATGAGTTTAGTTTGACAGAGTTGCAGGAGGTCAGCAGTCCGGCTACAGTGTTCGCACTTGGAAAAGGAGTGCTCACACTCCTTAAAGGAGATCAGCTTCTAAGATACGAGAGGTCGGAGATCTGCTGCAGAGTTACAGGAGTTCGGAGCTCGGCTCTCGCGTTCACTTGCTTTTAGGAGATCGGCTTAAGAGGTTACTGTAATACCCGGCTAGACTCCGGTACCCGAATTCCTACCGTCCGGTGGAATCTCGGATGTCGGAGACCTCTAGAAGGGTAGAATCATGTTTTATAAAAATGTTTTCATGTTTTTAATGGTTTTAAAGTATGAAACTAAATGAGTTTTTGCATGAAAAGTCTTTGGAGGAAAACCCAGGTTCGGCCGCCGAAAGTCAAGTTCGGCCGCCGAACGTGCATGCGTTTTGGAGGCACGTTAGGCCCCCGAAAGCATGAGTGAGGGCAGTCCAGGTTCGGCCGCCGAAAGTCAAGTTCGGCCGCCGAACATTGCATGGATGCGGAGGCACATTCGGCCCCCGAACGTGGCCTGGCCAGCCACCTATAAAAGGGGCACTTAGCCGAAATGGGCGAGTTTTCTCCCATTCTCGGCCACAGCAAGCTTCCGACCTTCCCTTTGCAAATCTAGTGTTCTTCCTCCAAATCTCTTCCATTTTTCTTGAGTTTTAAACTCACATTGCAAGTTTTGAACATTTAAACCAAGTTTTGGAGCTTTGGGAACTCAGGAGCTCATTTTCGTGGATCTCCAAGTTTAGGTCGTCTCCCTCTCCATCTTCAAGAGGTAAGAGCCGATCTTAAGCTCCTCATGTGTTTTAAGTAAGTTTTAAGTGATTTTATGGGGTAGAATGGCATGTATAGGGTTGTATGAGTTTTTAAGCAAATGTTAGGTTTTATGTGATTCTTGAACAATGTGGCATGTTTGAGTATGCTTGAAGTGTTGTAGATGGGGTATATGCATGTTTGAGGCCCCTAGGAACTTGTATGCATGCTTTGGTTGAAAAATATGCATGTTTGGAAGGTTTGGAGGCGAAATGTGCAAAGGGAGCCAAGTTTCTGCCCTTTGGCAGAAACCAGGTTCGGCAGCCGAAGGTACTTTCGGCCGCCGAACATGGCTGGGGAGGCAGGCCTTTCAGCTGCCGAAGCTGCCCCCGAACAGAGACTTTCGTCTCTGTCTGGCACTTTCGGCCGCCAAAGGTGCCGCCGAACCTACCTGAGTTTCGTCTCTGTCTGGGACTTTCGGCCGCCGAAGGTGCCGCCGAAAGTGCCCTGTTCAGCCACTTCATGCATATCTCTATGTGATATTTTCAGGATGCTTTAGGGGGTTTTTGGGGAATATATTAGAGTTATGTTTATGTATGTTTGGTCCCTCATTGGAGTCCACCTGTATAGGTTCGGACCCGAGGAACCAAGGACCCCAGCAGTGAGCCAGCTGCTACAGAGTTTGTCAGAGTCAGCCAGAGGTGAGTGGAACTAAACTTAAATTTTTAAATTTAGAAATGAAATGCTTTTATCATGCTTCATGCATCATGATCATATTATAGGTTGTTTGCATTAGAATTCACGACTATGCCGCATTGTATTGTTGTGATAGATGATAGTGGATGGACATTAGGATGATTCATTAGCCTTCTGAATACGAAGTCCTGTGGTGCCCATAATAGGGCCGGGCAATACGAAGTCCTGTGGTGCCCATAATAGGGCCGGGCAATAACTCCGAGTACGAAGTCCTGTGGTGCCCATAATAGGGCCGGGCAATACGAAGTCCTGTGGTGCCCATCATAGGGCCGGGCATGGAGTTGAGGGATTTTTGAATCAGTCCATCCGTGGTGTGATTTGTTTGTGTAGTGGCGCATTTCATGATAGCATGTTTTAAATAATCTTTTTTTTATAGTTCTACTCACTGGGCATCTAGCTCACCCCTCTCCCCTAACCCCCAGGTTTGCAGGTACGGGATAGATAAAGAAGGCAAGAAGAGAAAAAGTCATATGTATGTAATAGTTAGTTTGTGGACATGACAAATGTATTATGATGAAATGTAAAAATATTCAGGATGTTATGTAATGAGGTTAGTGAGGATAGAGTTGTGCTTGACCACAGAATATTGTTAATCCCTTTTGTATGTACATGATCTTATATTATGATGTTTATGTAAACTAACTCAACACAGGTTGTTTTGCCTTTGAGGCTTGATGAGATCCCACAGAGGGACTATGTTATGTTTATGTTCAGAGTATTCACAGGTTGAGTTAGTTGATGATAGTATGTATGAAGAAAAGTTTTATCTTTATTTATGTATATGGTTGATCATGTATGGGATTAAACATGTTTACAGGTTATGTTAGGCTTGCTACGGGTCCCGGCGGCCTTATGCCGATCTGGATCCTAGTGCCGGTAGCGGTCCGGATTTTCGGGTCGTTACAGAATGGTATCAGAGCCCTAGGTTCATATGGTCGGACCTAGCGTGTCGGGCTCATAGAGGTTATAGAAGGTCAAGCACAATAGGGAAGGTCATGTCCACTAGGATAGGATGTTGAGTCCTGTCTTGTATGATGATGTGAAATGCCATGATTTTGTACATGTGCATTGATGATATGCTATGCTATATGATGTATGTGATGAGGGTTCATGTGTGTCCACATGAACCATATGATGCTAATGTTTGCTTGTTATGAGCTGTTTTTTTCAGAGAATAGGATGAGAGGAACTCGTCGATCTGCGCGATTGACTGGAGTGCCACCTGAGGATGAGGGCACGAGCGCCCGTCCTCCTACATTTCCTAGGGCAATGTCTTGTAGAGCCAACAGAGAGAGAGTGTCAAGGGACCCTAGAAGGTCTTTTGATGCTAGCAGAAGGGGGACTGATAGAGGAGGAAGTTCTTCAGATGTGAGGGAGGTTATGGAAGAGGATCAGAGGAGGGATGGGAACTTGGATGTGAGCATGCAGGAAGAAGGGACAGGGGAGTCACAGGGAGGCGTTCAGGCCTCGGGGTATGGTTTTCCACCCCATTATCCACCCTTCCCACAAGGTTCAGGGTATCCGATGGGAGGTACATCGGATTACTCCAGCTTTAACCCCTACCCTACCTACATGCCTTATCCACCTTTCTGTCCACCCTATACACAGTACCCAACTTATCCACCCTCACCCTTCTATCCAAACCCGGCAAACCCCACCTCGGGGAATGCTGCACCTCCACCTCCACCACCTACAGAACCAGCAGACCCAGTTACTCAACCTCCTAGACCTAGCTCAGTCGATGGGAGCAAGGTAAAGATGACAGATTACCTCAAGCTAGATGCTCCCAAATACAAGTCAGGGGATGACCCCTTTGAGTATCTGAGAGTAGTGAAGACAATAACTGATGAGCTAGGGGCAAGTGACAGCAGGGCCATTCAGATGGCAGGGTTCACTTTAAAGTGCAAGAAGGCACGGGAATGGTTCAAGTGTTATGTGGACCCGAGACTAGACGGTATGACATGGGAAGAATTTGCGAATGAGTTCGCTGGATGGGCTTTTCCAGACAGTTCTAGAGAACTGAAAATGATTGAGTTTGAGCAACTGAGGCAGTCAGAGCACATGAGTGTAGAGGAGTTCACGGATAAATTCTTGGAGCTATTGCCTTTTTCAGGGCAAGCTCTAGATTCAGATACGAAGAAAGCCAAGAAATATGTTATGAAGCTGCATTCCAGGTACTCCTCGTTGGTTCAGTCAGCTGAGAGAGAAAGTTTCCACACTGTGGTGGATATGGCTCGAAGAATGGAGGCAAGTGCTATAGTTGAAGGGTCAGTGAAGCAGTCAGTGACCCAATCTTCAGGGGTTAAGACCCCAAGCAGAGGAGGACCATGGTTCTCTTCTCAGAGCTCAGGTAAGAAGAGGTGGGATAGCACCACCAAGAAGCCGAAGAAGAATAAGTTTTGGAACAAGTTGAAATCCGGTCTGGGATTCGGCGGTGGCTCGAGCTCAGGCTCAGATGGTACAGAATGCCAGAGATGTGGAAGACCGCACAGGGGAGTGTGTCGAGCTGGGACTAATGCATGTTTCAGATGTGGACAGAAGGGACACATAGCTCGGGATTGTCCTAGAGCGCCTTTTATGGGCCAGCCCCAGCAGACAGCTTCTGGTAGTGTGGCACAGCCAGCAGTTCCAGCCACAACTCAGGGCAGTGGCAGAGGTAGAGGGAGAGGGGCAGCCTCTTCTTCTGGTTCCCGAGGTGAAGGTCCATCAGCTCTAGCCAGGATCTTCACCATGACTCAGCAGGAGGCGAACACATCCAACACCGTGGTGTCAGGTAATCTCATCATTGGGTGTTCTGATGTGTATGCATTAATGGACCCGGGTGCATCTCATTCATTTATTGCTCCGAGAGCCGTTGAGAGGTTGGGTCTGATAGTCTCTGGGTTAGAGTGTCCCCTATGGGTCAGTGGACCCAAGTGTGACCCGTCGGTGGCAGTGTCAGTCTGCCAGTACAGTCCAGTTTTTGTTGAGAGAAGATGCCTCTCCGCCGACCTTGTGGTTCTAGATTTGACAGACTTTGACGTCATTCTAGGGATGGATTGGCTATCTACCCATGGTGCTACCTTGGACTGCAGGGACAAGGTAGTCAGGTTCAGAGATCAGAACGGGTCAGAGGTCGTCTTTAGAGGAGACAAGAGGGGTACACCTAGAGGTCTGATATCAGCTCTTCAGGCTCGTAGGTTGCTTAGGAAGGGATGTCAGGGGTACTTAGCTCATGTGAGAGAGCTAGACAGTCAGGTCAGGGAGCCGGCCTCGGTGCCAGTTGTCAGAGAGTTTCAGGATGTCTTTCCTGATGAGCTTCCAGGTTTACCACCTGCTAGGGAGATAGAGTTCGAGATAGAGTTGGTGCCTGGAACTAGACCAATCTCTATCCCTCCCTACAGGATGGCTCCAGCCGAGTTGAAGGAGTTGAAAGAGCAATTGCAAGAGCTGGTAGAAAAGGGTTTCATTCGACAGAGTACCTCGCCTTGGGGTGCTCCAGTCTTGTTCGTGAGAAAGAAGGATGGATCCCTTAGACTTTGTATCGACTACAGGCAGTTGAACAAAGTCACTACCAAGAATAGGTACCCATTGCCTAGGATCGATGATCTATTCGACCAGTTAGCAGGAGCAGGTTGTTTCTCCAAAATAGATCTGAGATCGGGGTACCATCAACTAAGGATAAGGGATGAGGACGTGCCGAAGACAGCCTTCAGGACCAGATATGGGCATTTTGAGTTCCTTGTAATGCCGTTCGGGTTAACCAACGCCCCTGCAGCATTCATGGATCTCATGAACAGAGTGTTTAGCCAATACCTGGATCACTTCGTTATTGTCTTCATAGATGATATCTTGGTGTATTCCAGGAATGCAGAGGAGCATGCCCATCATCTGCGGTTGGTCTTGCAGACTTTGAGGGAACATGGCTTGTATGCCAAGTTCTCTAAATGTGAGTTCTGGCTGAGGAGCATTTCGTTCTTGGGGCATATAGTATCAGAGAATGGTATTGAGGTAGATCCCAAGAAGACAGAAACTGTAGCTAACTGGCCTAGACCCACTTCAGTGACAGAGATTAGAAGTTTCTTGGGTTTGACAGGTTACTACAGGAGGTTCGTTCAGGACTTCTCGAAAATAGCAGCTCCTCTGACCAGGTTAACCAGGAAGAATCAGAAGTTTCTGTGGACCGACCAGTGTGAAGAGAGTTTTGAAGAACTTAAGAAGAGGTTGACTTCAGCACCAGTTTTAGCTCTGCCATCTAGTGAGGAGGACTTTACAGTCTTTTGTGATGCGTCCCGTGTGGGACTGGGTTGTGTATTGATGCAAAATGAGAGGGTGATCGCTTATGCTTCTAGGCAGCTGAAGAAGCATGAGTTGAATTACCCCACACATGACCTTGAGATGGCAGCAGTAATCTTTGCACTCAAGATGTGGAGGCACTACCTCTATGGGGTAAAATGTGAGATCTTTACAGATCATAAGAGCCTGCAGTACATCTTGAGTCAGAGGGATCTGAATCTGAGGCAGAGGAGGTGGGTAGAACTGCTGAGTGACTATGATTGCAAGATTCAGTACCATCCGGGTAAGGCGAATGTTGTGGCAGACGCCTTAAGCCGGAAATCACTCGGTAGTCTATCCCACATCGCGGCAGAGAGGAAACCAGTGGTGAAGGAGTTCTACAAGCTTATTGAGGAAGGTCTACAGATGGAGTTGTCTGGTACAGGTGCCTTGGTAGCCCAGATGAGAGTGGCACCCGTGTTTCTGGAGCAGGTGGCTCAGAAACAGCATGAGGATCCGGAGTTAGTGAAAAATTGCCAGGACTGTTCAGTCGGGCAATGATAGTGAGTTCAGATTCGACAGCAAGGGGATCTTCCGCTATGGGAGCAGAATATGTGTACCAGATGACATTGGGCTAAAAGGAGACATTATGAGAGAGGCTCATAATGCAAGATACAGCATTCACCCCGGAGCCACCAAGATGTATCAAGATTTGAAGAAAGTTTATTGGTGGCCAGCGATGAAGAAAGAAGTGGCACAGTTTGTGTCCGCCTGCGAAGTATGTCAGAGGGTGAAGCTGGAACATCAGAAGCCGGCTGGTATGCTTAACCCACTACCTATTCCAGAGTGGAAATGGGAGAATATAGCTATGGACTTCGTAGTGGGGTTACCGGCGGCGTCCAACAGAGTGGACTCCATATGGGTGATTGTGGACAGACTCACCAAATCTGCTCACTTCATTCCTGTTAGGAGTGGCTACTCTGTGGACAAGTTGGCGCAGGTATATGTGGATGAGATCGTCAGGCTGCATGGGGTTCCTGTTTCTATAGTGTCAGATAGAGGGCCCCAGTTCACCTCCAGGTTTTGGCGGAGTCTGCAAAATGCCATGGGTACTAGGTTGGACTTCAGTACTGCCTTCCACCCCCAGACTGATGGACAGTCAGAAAGGACCATCCAGACCATCGAAGATATGCTCAGAATGTGTGTGCTAGACTTTGGCGGTTCTTGGAGGCAGCATCTACCTTTGGTGGAGTTTGCCTACAACAACAGCCATCATGCTAGCATCGGGATGGCTCCATATGAAGCTTTATATGGGAGGAAGTGCAGGTCACCTGTTTGCTGGGAGGAAGTTGGAGAAAAGGCCTTGGCAGGGCCTGAGCTAGTAGAGATTACCAGCAGGGTGGTACCCATAATCAGAGAGAGAATCAAGACTGCTACCAGCAGACAGAAGAGTTATGCAGACGTCCGCAGAAGACAGTTAGAGTTTCAGGAGGGGGATCTGGTATTGCTCAAGGTGTCTCCAATGAAGGGAGTGGTTCGCTTTGGGAAGAAAGGTAAACTAGCCCCACGATACATCGGACCCTTTGAAATCTTGCAAAAGATTGGGAATGTGTCGTACAAGCTGGATTTACCTGCTTCGATGGAAAGAATCCATCCGGTTTTCCATGTTTCAATGTTGAGGAAGTTTGTGTCAGATCCGAGCAAGGTTCTTAGTGAGCCTGATGTGGAGGTCCAAGAGGATCTCACCTATGTTGAACAGCCAGTGCGGATCATAGACACCCAGATCAGAAAGTTAAGAAACAAGGAAATCCCGATGGTGAAAGTCCTGTGGAATCACCACAATTTAGAGGAATGCACTTGGGAGACACGGGAGTCTATGCTCCAGCAGTACCCTCATCTCTTTTAAGGTTAGATCCTTATGTGTTGATGTGTTTATGTGTTATGTTTTATGCCATGCTATGTGTGCTAGTGAGGAACATTCGGGGACGAATGTTCTTAAGGGGGGGAGAATGTAATACCCGGCTAGACTCCGGTACCGGAATTCCTACCGTCCGGTGGAATCTCGGATGTCGGAGACCTCTAGAAGGGTAGAATCATGTTTTATAAAAATGTTTTCATGTTTTTAATGGTTTTAAAGTATGAAACTAAATGAGTTTTTGCATGAAAAGTCTTTGGAGGAAAACCCAGGTTCGGCCGCCGAACGTGCATGCGTTTTGGAGGCACGTTAGGCCCCCGAAAGCATGAGTGAGGGCAGTCCAAGTTCGGCCGCCGAAAGTCAAGTTCGGCCGCCGAACATTGCATGGATGCGGAGGCACATTCGGCCCCCGAACGTGGCCTGGCCAGCCATCTATAAAAGGGGCACTTAGCCGAAATGGGCGAGTTTTCTCCCATTCTCGGCCACAGCAAGCTTCCGACCTTCCCTTTGCAAATCTAGTGTTCTTCCTCCAAATCTCTTCCATTTTTCTTGAGTTTTAAACTCACATTGCAAGTTTTGAACATTTAAACCAAGTTTTGGAGCTTTGGGAACTCAGGAGCTCATTTTCGTGGATCTCCAAGTTTAGGTCGTCTCCCTCTCGATCTTCAAGAGGTAAGAGCCGATCTTAAGCTCCTCATGTGTTTTAAGTAAGTTTTAAGTGATTTTATGGGGTAGAATGGCATGTATAGGGTTGTATGAGTTTTTAAGCAAATGTTAGGTTTTATGTGATTCTTGAACAATGTGGCATGTTTGAGTATGCTTGAAGTGTTGTAGATGGGGTATATGCATGTTTGAGGCCCCTAGGAACTTGTATGCATGCTTTGGTTGAAAAATATGCATGTTTGGAAGGTTTGGAGGCGAAATGTGCAAAGGGAGCCAAGTTTCTGCCCTTTGGCAGAAACCAGGTTCGGCAGCCGAAGGTACTTTCGGCCGCCGAACATGGCTGGGGAGGCAGGCCTTTCGGCTGCCGAAGCTGCCCCCGAACAGAGACTTTCGTCTCTGTCTGGCACTTTCGGCCGCCGAAGGTGCCGCCGAACCTACCTGAGTTTCGTCTCTGTCTGGGACTTTCGGCCGCCGAAGGTGCCGCCGAAAGTGCCCTGTTCAGCCACTTCATGCATATCTCTATGTGATATTTTCAGGATGCTTTAGGGGGTTTTTGGGGAATATATTAGAGTTATGTTTATGTATGTTTGGTCCCTCATTGGAGTCCACCTGTGTAGGTTCGGACCCGAGGAACCAAGGACCCCAGCAGTGAGCCAGCTGCTACAGAGTTTGTCAGAGTCAACCAGAGGTGAGTGGAACTAAACTTAAATTTTTAAATTTAGAAATGAAATGCTTTTATCATGCTTCATGCATCATGATCATATTATAGGTTGTTTGCATTAGAATTCACGACTATGCCGCATTGTATTGTTGTGATAGATGATAGTGGATGGACATTAGGATGATTCATTAGCCTTCTGAATACGAAGTCCTGTGGTGCCCATAATAGGGCCGGGCAATACAAAGTCCTGTGGTGCCCATAATAGGGCCGGGCAATAACTCCGAGTACGAAGTCCTGTGGTGCCCATAATAGGGCCGGGCAATACGAAGTCCTGTGGTGCCCATCATAGGGCCGGGCATGGAGTTGAGGGATTTTTGAATCAGTCCATCCGTGGTGTGATTTGTTTGTGCAGTGGCGCATTTCATGATAGCATGTTTTAAATAATCTTTTTTTTATAGTTCTACTCACTGGGCATCTAGTTCACCCCTCTCCCCTAACCCCCAGGTTTGCAGGTACGGGATAGATAGAGAAGGCAAGAAGAGAAAAAGTCATATGTATGTAATAGTTAGTTTGTGGACATGACAAATGTATTATGATGGAATGTAAAAATATTCAGGATGTTATGTAATGAGGTTAGTGAGGATAGAGTTGTGCTTGACCACAGAATATTGTTAATCCCTTTTGTATGTACATGATCTTATATTATGATGTTTATGTAAACTAACTCAACACAGGTTGTTTTGCCTTTGAGGCTTGATGAGATCCCACAGAGGGACTATGTTATGTTTATGTTCAGAGTATTCACAGGTTGAGTTAGTTGATGATAGTATGTATGAAGAAAAGTTTTATCTTTATTTATATATATGGTTGATCATGTATGGGATTAAACATGTTTACAGGTTATGTTAGGCTTGCTACGGGTCCCGGCGGCCTTATGCCGATCTGGATCCTAGCGCCGGTAGCGGTCCGGATTTTCGGGTCGTTACAGTTACAGGAGATCAGCCTCCCAGTCTACACTTGGTATTAGAGCCCAGGACCTTGTTTATGCCTAAATACATGTCTCGGCATGAATCATCATCATCGAGTGCTATCCGCAGTGGTAACGGTGGCAATGGTGGTCAGACGGCAGAAACCGTAGTGAGAGCGCCCGTAAGAGAAAGGGGTGTCTCTCTGCAGTATCCACTCCTAACAAAGACAAATTATGCGGCTTGGGCAATCAAGATGCAAGTCTACATGCAAGCTTAAGGTGTTTGGGATGTCGTTGAGTCGGAAGGTCCAGTTGATCCTTATTTAGACCGGATTGCATTGGCAGCAATCTTTCAAGGGATCACCGAAGACACCCTGTTATAGTTGGGGGTAAAAAAATCAGCTAAAGAGGCATGGGATGCTCTCAAGGTTATGAACCTCGGTGTAGAGAGGGTAAAAGAAGTACGGGCACAAGCTCTCATATGGGAGCTCAAAAGCATGAAGATGGAAAATGGTGAGTCTATCGATGATTTCACCGGGAAAATCTCGACTGTTGTCAACAAGCTTCGAGCACTTGGAGAAAAGGTTGATGAAACGTATGTAGTAAAGAAAATGTTGCGCTCAGTGTCCCCTAAGTATCTTCATATTGCCTCAACCTTAGAAGAATTCGAAAATCTGTCTGTAAAGACAATTGAAGAAGTAACCGGTTCTCTCAAAGCTCACAAGGAGAGGTTGCGGAGCTATGACTCCAGAACAGACGAACACGTGCTACTCATTAAAGGAGAGTGGAAAGCACGAGCTGAGTCTTCAAAAACCAATAACAAACATCCATAGCACATAAGTAGAGGTCGGGGATGCGGAAGTGGACATGGTAGAGGACGCAGTAGAGGTAGAGGTAGAGGAGGAGGTCAAGACAGGGGTCGTGGCCGTCCTGGAACAGGCCAAGGTCAGGATAATGAAGGACAACACCATCAGACATTCGACATTAAAAAGGTCAGGTGTTACAATTGCAATGAATATGGCCATTTTCAATCTGATTACAAAGCTGAAAGAAAGAAAAAAAAAAGAGGCACATTCAGTGGAGCAATTCGAAGAGGAGTCGACGTTGTTGATGCTAAAAACCAGTGAGCTGATTCACATCCGTGAAGAGAAGGAAGAAGAGCTAATGCTGAATGAAGAACAGATGCATGACTTTGAAGGTGTAGAAACAAAAGGAACCATGTGGTACTATGATACGGGGGCAAGCAACCATATGACCGGCAACAAGCAGGCCTTAACCAATCTCGATGAATTAGTTAAAGGAAATGTCAAGTTCGGTGATGGTTCCGTCATTAAGGTAGAAGGCAGAGGTACTTTAGTGTTTCAGTGCAAGAATGGAGATCTTTTCAAACTGAAAAATGTGTACTACATTCCTCGATTAAGATCCAATATTATAAGCCTTGGTCAACTCGACGAATCAGGAGCAAAAGTGGTGGTGAATGGAGGAATTCTCAGAGTATATGATGCAAAGGATAGATTGATAGCCAAGGTGCAGAGAATTGAAAATTGTCTGTATACGATGAGGATGATACAAGCTAAACCGGAGTGCCACTTGACAAGGTTGTCAGAAAAGTCTTGCTTATGGCATGCACGCTATGGGCACCTTAACTATCAAGCTTTACGCAAGCTTACACAAGAAAGCATGGTAAAAGGTTTACCGAAGATAGAAACAATGAAGTACATCTGTGAACACTGTGTGATCAACAAGCAGCATCGCATAAGTTTCCCGAAAGCAGGAGAGTATCAAGCAACTAAACCTTTGGAACTCATGCATGGTGATCTGTGTGGGCCGATATCACCTACCACATGCGGCGGAAATATGTATTTCCTTTTGCTCGTGGATGATTATAGTCGTTATATGTGGATTGAAATGCTTAGAAGCAAAGATAAAGTTTTTAATGCTTTCAAGAAAGTGAAAGCTCAGAACGAAGTCCAGTCCGACTGTAAGCTCAAAATACTTAGAACAGACAGAGGAGGTGAGTTTGCATCGAATGAGTTCGGAGAGTACTACGAGATACATGGAATCAAATGCCAACTCACTGCACCTTACTCCCCACGGCAAAACGGTGTAGTAGAGCGGAGAAACCAAATCGTAGTGGAGATGATGAGGTGTCTATTGAATAGCTCCGGGGTGCCAGCTACATGCTAGGGAGAAGCTGCACGTACTACAGTATACATTTTGAACAGATCACCTAGCTACAAGAAGTGTCCAAGGCATGACTCCGTAGCAAGCGTGGCATGGAAAACTCCCGAGTGTTCATCATATGCGTGTTTTTGGTTGCATTGCATATGCCAAGAACACAGCTCCTCACTTGAGAAAATTGGATGACAAAAGCATGAAGCTGGTTTTATTGGGATATGAACCAGGGTCCAAAGCATACTGGTTATTGAATTCAAATTCTAATCGAATTGTGGTAAGTCAGGATGTTGTGTTTTAGAAAAAAGAGAAGTGAAAATGGCAAGGCCAGACAACATCAAACTCCACAACAGAAGGACCACTTGTCATCACATATAAAGAAGCACAAATACAAGAAGACAAAAACCTCCGAAGTTAGGAACTGACGTCGGCTTCCTTATCACCTATAGCCGGGTCAGGTCCAGAACATTCAGAGATAGGAGAAAGCAGCTCGGAGGGACCAAGGAGGTTCAGGACTCTTCAAGAAATTTATGACAACACAGTGGAGGTCGACCAAGACTACGGTCTTTACCTCATGTCAATTGAAGAACCGGCATCTTACCATGAAGCTGCCTACAGTGAACATTGGCGATAAGCAATGATAGAAGAAATGGAGGCTATCCGGAGAAACGGAACATGGAAACTAGCAGAACTCCCAAAGGACCAGAGAGCTATTGGTCTGAAATGGATTTTCAAAGTAAAGAAGAATCCAGAAGGGGAGATCATTAAATATAAAGTGAGACTTGTTGCAAAGGGGTATGTGCAGAAATAAGGCATAGACTTTGAAGAAGTCTTTGCTCCCGTAGCCAGGCTGGAGACTGTGAGAGTATTACTTGCTGTAGCTGCTCAAGATGGCTGGATAGTGCATCATATGGATGTCAAATCTGCGTTCTTGAATGGTGAGATAGAAGAAGAGGTATATGTGACACAACCAGACGGATTCGTTGAACAAGGGAAAGAAAAACAGGTTCTAAAGCTACGGAAGGCCCTGTATGGTCTTAAGCAGGCGCCTCGTGCATGGAATATAAAGCTAGATAAATGTCTCCGTGAACTAGGGCTTCAAAGATGTGTGATCAAACATGCAGTCTACAAGAAACACAAAGGAGATGAAGTGCAGATTGTGGGAGTGTATGTAGATGATCTGATAATCATGGGTTCAAAGCTGAGAGCAGTGGAGGATTTCAAAGCCAAGATGAGAGAGAACTTCGAGATGAGTGATCTTAGAAAGCTAAGCTACTATCTGGGAATAGAAGTCGAGCAAAGGCCGTATAGTATCACCCTTAACCAGGCAGGGTATGTAGAGAAGATGCTTGAGAAGCTTGGCATGGCTGAGTGTAAGCCATGTTAGGTTCCAATGGATACACGAGTAAAGCTGAGCAAATCAGACGGAAGTCCTCTAGTAGATGCAATACTATACAGGAGTGCAATCGGAAGTCTAAGGTACTTGGTGAACACCCGTCCCGATCTCGCATATTCAGTTGGGATGGTAAGTCGCTTCATGGAAGCCCCAACAACAAAACATCTAGCAGCCGTAAAACAGATATTATGCTATGTAAAAGGCACTTTGTATCATGGCTGCAATTACAACAAAGTTGAAGAGGAGGAGTTCAAGTTGGTAGGCTATAGCGATAGTGACTTAGCCAGAGATGTAGATGATCAGAAAAGTACGACAGGGGTAATCTATTTTTTCGGCCAAAGCCCTATCACCTAGATTTCACAGAAATATAAAGTCGTAGCCTTATCTTCATGTGAAGCCGAGTATATTGCTGCAACAACAGGGACTTGTCAAGGCACTTGGATTAGTAGGCTGTTACATGAGCTGATTGGTTGGAAGACAAACAAGTTCGTGTTAAGAGTTGACAACAAATCTGCAATCGCGCTCACAAAGAATCCCGTTTATCATAACAGAAGTAAACATATAGACATTAAGTTTCATTTTATTCAGGAATGTGTTCAAAGAGGAGAAGTCAAAGTTGAATATGTCAAGACTGAAGCACAACTAGCTGACATTCTGACAAAGCCACTGTTTCGGGACAAGATCGACAAGCTGAGCATGATGATCAGAATCGGTGATGTGAAGAACAAGCTTACGGGGGAGAAATGAAGAAAGTAAGCTCGTTCGCGCCATTTTCTATTAAGCAGCCATTTTTGTTAAGCACGTACTCATGTGCACTATCGTTCTGTTTTATTAATAAAGCACGTACCCACGTGCTCAGCATGTTTTAATTTGTTAAATGTCTATTGCACACGTGTTCTGTAACCCAAGTCTTGCGCAATGTGACTTCAAGCTCGGAATAAGTTTCGTTTTCAGTTTGTAATGGTTGATTTGATTCAATATAAATAAGAATGAAAAGCCGAAATAAGATACATCGGCTAATTTTTCAAAAAGAGAGTTTACACTCTGCACAGAGCAATATTCACATTCTCGTGAGTTTGGTTTGAGAGAGTTGCAGGAGGTCAGCAATTCGGCTACAGTGTTCGCACTTGGAAAAGGAGTGCTTGCACTCCTTAAAGGAGATCGACTTCCAAGATAAGGGAGGTTGGAGATTTGCTGCAGAGTTACAGGAGGTCGGAGCTTAGCTAGATCAGCTGTAGAGTTACAGGAGGTCGAAGCTCGGCTCCCGTGTTCACTTGCTTTCAGGAGATCGGCTTAAGAGGTTACAGGAGATCAGCCTCTCAGTCTACACGCTTTTGTCTAAGGCTGGAAAGGATATCTTAATCCGAATGGGTGCTCAGGCCGAATTACGTAATATCTTTATTTTTATTGCCAATGGATATTTGTCAGAAATTAGAGGCAATGTTTAATGCTTTCTATTGGGCAATAAATAAAAATAATTCAGGAATCCACTGGCATACTTAATTGGGATCATTTATGTGCACCTAAAGAGAAAGGTGGGTTGGATTTTCGATGAATTCATTATTTTAATTTAGCCTTATTGGTGAAGCAAGGCTGGAGGTTAATTGATGGATCTACGTCTCTAGTAGCAACACTTTTAAAAGTCATGTATTTTGTAATCATACTTTTAGGGATGCTAAGCTTGGTAGTAATTCTTCCTATATTTGGAGGAGCATTTTAGTTGTTAGACATATTTTACAGGAGGGTTGTATAGTCCGAATTGGTGATGGTAGAAATACTCGCATTGGCATAGATCCTTGGCCACCTAGTCCACAATCGAGGATCCAAACTGAATTTGATATCACAGTACAAGATATGAAGGTGGAAGAGTTATTCATTTAAGGTGAGCAAATGTAGGATATTTTGAAAGTGTGGAACCTGTTTGATGATAGAGATGTGGGTATAATTCTCAAAATACCATTGCCATATAATAAAAAATGTGATAGATGGATATGGAGTTTAGAACGTAAAGGTGTTTATATTGTTTCTACAGGTTATAATCTATCAACTAAGCTGTTAAGCTCTCCTCTAGCTATTTCTGGTGATTATTGGACATTAATCTGGAGCATAATAATTTCGAAGAAAATACAGCACCTCTGTTGGTGGGTGGTGAGTGATTTATTGCCGTCAGCCACTAATTTAAGAAGAAGAAGAATGGATGTTCCAGCTATATGTGTTGTTTGTGGCAGAGAAGAGGAGAGCACGTTGCATGCCATTTTTTATTGTTATTTTGCTCGATAGGTGTGGCTCTTAACCAAATCAGATTGGCAAGCTTTGAGTACAGTGGAGGAATGGTTTCGTTGGCTAGCTATGAAACTGCCCATAAAAGTTGAGGAAGCTTTAACTGTAATGTATGGAATTTGGCAAAATAGTAATGAGGTGGTCTAGAATTCAAAGCAAAATTTAGCTGCTGCAATTTTTTCCCTTACTGTGCGTTGAGTGGAGAAGTTCTCAAGCTTAGCCATGCAATCCATAATGATATTCTTCTTAAACGGTGAACTCCTATTTGTGGTTGACTTCTCCAAGCTTAGCCATGCAATCCATAACGGTCAACTCCTAAATGTAATGTAGATGTTTCATTACCTGCGGGAGGTGATAAGTTTGGAATGGGTATGATTGTAAGAGACTTAATCGAGATGTGTTGCAGAACATTCAAAATCTATCCCGTTTATTGTGGATATGATAATAGGCGAAGTACTTTGCTTTCAAGAAACACTTAGTTGGGTAAAGACTTTAAACTTAAACTTTGTGGTAATGGAGTCTGATTGTCAAGTTTTAATTTAGAATTTAAACTCTTGTGTTAATGATTGTTCTTATTTCGATATTGTTATAAGGAATTGTCAATCAACATTGAGATACAACTCTCAGATTAGCTTTGCTTTTGTTAAAAAGTCAACGAATCAAACTACACATGTAATTGTAAGAGCTGTTGTTTCAAGCCCTGATTTTGTATGGGTATGCCCTCTTAATTATTTGTATGAGATTCTTCATTTTGATACTAATAATATGATCTAGTAGCTCCCTTCATTTTCCAAAAAAAAAAAAAACTAAACATAAATATTTATTTTTATAAATAACAATTAATTTTATAAAAAAAATCATTATTAATATTTTTGTAGCATTTAAAATCTGAATTTTACATAATTTTTTACTATTAAATATAAAAATTATTTTTTTAAATTAATAAAATAATATAATAAAATTTTTAATATTAATTACAAATATATTAACTATTAATAGTCACTATTAAATTAAAATAATTTTTTTAATGAGCAATTATTAATTAAAAATAAAAAAATAAATTTAAAATTAAAAATAAAAGAAAAAAAAGAATTTTCAATAGCTAATTAAATAGTTTTGATATAAAAATGTTGAGTGGAATCATGCAAAATTTTAACAATTTTGATAAAATTTACTTTTAATTCAAAATCAATTCTTCAAATTCTCACAAAAATTTAAAAGAATTAAATTTTTATATTATTAGTTTTGTCAAATACAAAAATTTTATTTCTTTTGAATTTTTTTTAAAATTTGGTATCTCAAATAAGGGTTAAAAGTAAAACTTTTTTAACTAATCTAACTCAAACTATTTCCTCATTTAATACAATAAGGAAATATTTAAACTTAAAGGATCTATAAATAAATGAAGAAAAATTTACGTATTAAAGGATTAGTGCTGTTTTTTTTTTTTTTTTTTTTGAAATGGGAAGGATTAGTGCGGTTGTAAGTAAAAAAAATGAATTTTAGGTTAGAATTTGATTGATCATGAAATCCTAAGCAACAATTTTGTGACTAATTGAATGGAGGAATATTGGATTTAAAGAGAAGGAAAATTTTCATTTTTTTTTTCTCTTTCTCTCGTGCTCTCACTCACTCTTGGGACATAAGCCACTGCCTGCTCACTTTTTGAGCATTTCAATTTTTTTTTTCTTATAAAATGGATTAATGAAGTATATTTATCCTCTTTTCCTTTTTTTTTTTTTAAAAAAAATCTATTATTTTATTGCGTTAGCTAATGGCCCCTCATCATTTTTTTTTGATGGTTACACCCTATCTCTTCAACAGATAGGATTCGCTATTATATTTTATTTTGTAATCATTACAGCAAAAAGTCATGGATATATTTCTGGAAAATTAAATATCACTTGCTATTATTTTTATTTTATGAATAGGATTTTCCACTCTCTCGCATAAGTGATAATTTGCACTCGACTTCTACACCATAATCGGTATCTAAATCCGAATCTTATGCCCATGCAACTCCAGACGTAAATAAATCAAATCGTTCATAAATTATTCGAGATATAATTTGATAAAATTTCGATCGAACTCGACTTGATTTCGAAATAAGTCAAGTTTAAACTTAATCTTTAATTTTGTTTGATAAACGAGTCAAATTTAAACTTTATAGTATTCGGTTTGTTAAGACTCGTAAACTCGATTCATTTCTGAATTCATAAGTAGGCTCGTAAATAGACTCGTGAACAGTTTCGTTGAGTAAACTGATATTATTATTATAAGAGAAATAAACTCAAACCCTATATATACTTTTATGAGTCAAACCTAAATTTTTTAAAATACAGCTTTATATAGTTTAGTTAGACTTTTAAACTTACTTATATTTGGATTATTAAAATTTAAAAACTCATCTTTATAAGTTTACGAGTTAATTTGTAAATATATTATTTAATTAAAATTATTTGAATTTTAAACTTTTTAATTTTAAATTAAAACTCATTATACATATAAATAAATTGAACGTGAATTATTCGAGACTAATCTCGATAAAAACTCCACTCGTCTAAACTCATTTGCTAAACGAGTTGAACTTAAACTTTTTAATATTTCGCTCGAGTTCAAAATGAGTAAAACTCGAATTCGGCTTGAACTCAAAAAAATTTTAATGAATCAAGTTTGAACTTTTAGAATTCGACTCGACTCGGTTCGTTTATACCCCTAATTACTTCCTTCTTCTATTAGAATTCTTGGATCTTCTCACAACTGAGTTCAATACCTACCACAAGTCCAACACCTCCTCAATCCCAGTCCATTCCTACCGCATCTTAATCACCAGCCCAACCCACTCTTCCACCAATAAAAACTCACTCCATGGTCACTAGTTCTCAAACTGTTAACCTTAAACCTAAAACCTACTCCATTGAGACCACTCCAACCGTCATTCCTAATTGTTGTACAAAGCAGTTGCAGAAAGATGTTGGAAGGATGTTATGAATAAAGAATTCAACACTTTGTCTGGCACCTTGACATTGGTCACACAGAATTAAACATCAAACCTTAATAGATGCAAATATGTCTGATGGTAATATTAGTCACAAAATAGCTCGTTTGGTTACAGAAGGTTTTCACTAACGTTAAAGCATTAACTTCCAAGAGACCTTCTCATATAACTTGTGAAGCCAACTACAATTTGAGTAGTATTATCATTAGCAATCACAAATGGGTGGGATATTAAACATCAAATGCATTCTTAAATGGTTAACTCAATGATATAGTCTACATGGAATAACTATCGGGGTATGTGGATAAAGATAAACCCACTCATGTGTGCAAACTTAAAAAGTTCCTATATGGTTTAAAGTAAGTGCCAAGGCAATGCCACAAATGCTTGACTACTGTTTTGAAGGAGCATGGCTTCATTGCATCCTTAGCCGATGCCTATCTTCATTCAAGTTTCAAAAAGCTGGTGTTTTCGCTCCATCCACTATCACTGACAAGCTCAAATGAGATGATAAACCAGCTCCTAATCCCACTCTATTTCGAAGCATAGTTGGTAGCTTGCATTATCTTGCCTTTACAAGGCCAAATATCACATATTCAGTAAATCCCATAGCTCAGTGCCAGCATGATCCGAAAGAACATCAATGTACACATGCAAAAGAATTGTGGTATCTAAAAATCACTAGTAGACATGGGCTTTATATCACACGATCATCCAATCCCAACTTGCATGCCTACTCCAATATAGATAGCCAGCAGTGCTGAAGATAGGAAATCAACTTTGGATATGTGATTTTCTTTGGTAGCAACTTATTGGTATCATGGCACTCACAGAAACAAAAGACAATAGCAAGATCTTCCATCGAGGTTGAATATCAAGCCATTGGTACCTGCACTATAAAGCTCACTTGGCTTCAAACTCTACTTCGGGACTTGAACATTACTCCACAACAAATTCCAACTTATGAAGTAACAACATAAGAGCAACATTCCTCACTGCAAATATAGATGTGGACTATCATTTCATAAGGAACAAAGTGACTAAGAAAAAGCTCACCGTTCGCTTCATCTCGTCAAAAGACCAACTACCTAACATCATGACAAAGCCCATGGAACGAAAGGCTTCAACACAACCAGCTATGTGAATAATTGACAATTCGATGTTTGCCACCTCCATCGAATTGCGGGGGCATGATTGCACAGTCATTCTCAACATGCTCCTATCCAAAGACCTGTGTTTACACGAACTACAACAACAGAATCAATAATCATTGGTTTAAGAATCTCATTTAATACATAAATTACCAAGAAAAGATTGGAATCCAATTTTCACAATGCATATTGAGGAGTTTCACTTGTCTATTTATAATATATGTAGGCTCAGCATTGAGCCAGTTCGATTCAAAATTAAATCTAATTGAATAAATTAAAAATTAAAATTTTAGTATTTATGAAAATCGAATCGAACCGATTTTAATAAGAAATTGAATCAAATCGATCTGATTCAATTTAATTCGATTTGATCGATTTAAATTTTTAATAAATTTTTTATTTTTTATACTTTATTTTTAGTATTTTAAAATTTAATTAGAATATTTTAATTTTAATATGATCTAATCTCTTTATATTATTAAAAATAATATACAATTATCACTAATCAGTCGATTTGATTTTTTTGATTTTTTTCTGATCAAAATCAAATCAAATCAAAATAACTAAAAATTTTAAAATTAAAAATCAAACCGAACTGAAATAAATAAAAAATCAAATCAAAATTTCAACTTAATTCGATTCGATTAATTTTTTCGATTTAAACCGAATACCCTCACTCTATCTACATATTTATATTTACAATATATATAAAAATAAAATTGCAAAAAATATCTATGATAATTTAGTGTTATTATAATGGAAATTAAATTAATTGTTTACTAAAAATTAATTTATTTTAAATTGTATTATGTATATTAATTTTAGAATTTATATAAATACTTTAGTTCTGTTTATAATTGAAATTCTACTTTTATTATAATTTTAAATAAAATACTGTAAAAAAATTGGAATACTTGCGTTTAAAAAAAGAACAGAAGTGCTCCTTTTTCAAAAAAAAAATTTATCTTTTTATTATTATTCTAATTTTGTTAAACGGAACTGCACCCTTTTATGTAAAACTTTTTGACTGAACTTAGAATTAAATTTTCAACAAAAATGGAAATGAATCTAATATTTTATTATTCTAATAAAACTAAGAATAAAAATTTTCTAACACTCTAATTTTTAGTTTAATTTTTAAATAAACTAATTAATTTATTTTCAAGGAATTTATTCTATATTATTATACACTTAATTAATTAGTTCCATAATTTATAGTTCATTTTTTGTTAATGTATTATCCTTTAACTAACTTTTAATATGATTTTATGATTTAATTATCTATCTATATATAGATAATTGAAATATAAAAGTTTATATATATAAAATAATGGTGTGGATAAAAATATCCATAGACTAATTTAATTAATTATTAAAATAAATTTATTCTAAAAAAAATAACAATATTTTAAAATTGAAAAATGAAAACTAATCGATTGAGCAAAGCAGTATTTATTCTAAGATTAAAGTTGCTTTACATTTTTTAAACAAAATTTATAGATTTTTATTGTCTAAAATTTATTTATATAAACTAAGGAGAGAGAGTTTAATTTATGTAGTGAAAATTATATTTCGATTGCACTTCACCACCGTATTCAATTTTCATACTTTTCTTTTTAGCTTTATTATTTTATTATATTTTAAATTATTTTTTAATTTCTATTTAACCCTAAGAATGTTGGACAGGGTGAAACCGATGATAATAGTGATTTTCGTGATGATATTGGATTGATGAGGAGGAGAACTTTCATGTGGTCAATTTAATGATCATGATAATGATGATCTAAATTCGGCAATATGTTTTAATAGTGGTGTAATACCCGGTTAGAGTCCGGCGTCGGAAGTCCTGTAGTCCGGTGGAATTTCTGATGTCAGAATCCTCTGGAAGGGTACGAATTATGTTTTCCTATGTTTTGAAAGTGTTTTCATGTTTTAAAATGTGAAAGAAGTAAGGTTTTGCAAGAAAAGCACCAAGGCAGAAAAGCCAAGGTTCGGCCGCTGAAGGTGACTTTCGGCCGCCGAACGTGCATGACATTCGGCTTCTCATTCGGCCGCCGTAGTTGGTCTGGCCAGCCAACTATAAAAGGCCCTAGGTCGGTCAAATGGATAAGATTTTCTTGCCATTTGCACGAGCTGAGGTGAGACTTGATCTTCCTTGAGTGATTTATGTGTTTTCTCAAATCTTTCATGGTTTTAATGGATTTTCATGTGTTTTTGAAGTTTTTGAGCAAAAGAGTAAGATTGGAAGTGTAACGACCCGAAAATCGGACCGCTACCGGCGCTAGGATCCGGGTCGGCTTAAGGCCGCCAAGACCCGTAGCAAGCCTGACTTGCAACCTGAAAACCTGTTTAATCCCATACATGATCACAACATACATAAAAATTTAAAACTTTTCTTTCATACATCCAACTCAACCTGAACATGCACTGCACATAGCCATAATCATAATCATGATCCCTCTGTGGGATCTCATCAATGCCCCAATGGGCGATACATCATAAGATGAGTTGGCTTTCATGAACATAATAAAACATTTTTGATCATGTAATAAAAGAGATACCTCATACACAATGTCAAACACAATATCTAATCCTCAATAACATTACATGACTGAAACTATACTTTTACATAACATTAATACATCTATCATGTCCACACTAACTATTACATACACGTGACTTCATTACTCTTGTAAACCTCCTGGTCTACCCTGTACCTGCAATCCTGGGGAAATTGGGAGAGGGGTGAGCTACTAGAGCCCAGTGAGCAGAATAATAAAACACTTAAAACATATGATAACATGAAATGCATCACATCACAGCTAATCACATCAAGGATGAACTTGTCACCAATAGCCCTCTACATGGTCCAACTGTGCCAGAACGTAGAATGGGTCCGAGTCTTTCCCTTACATATCATAACATAACAGTGTCCAACTGTGCCAGAACGTAGAATGGGTCCTGGTTTTTCCCTTACATAGTGCCAGCGAACGTAGAATGGGTCCCACTGGTCTTACTTTCCGTACTGTACATATCATATCGTCATATCATAGATCGAGGGCTATGGATCATTCAACATTCATCCACATCAACATCAAAATGTGCAATGCAACATATTCGTGAATTCTAATGCAAGCAACCTAATTCATCACATGGCATTCATGATGCATGAACAATGCTCAAAACTTTGAAATTTATTTACTTTAAACGTAAAGGTTTATTCCACTCACCTCTGGATAGCTCTGACCAGACACTGGGGCAACAGACTCACTGCGGGGGTCCTCGGTTCCTCGGGTCCGAACCTACACAGGTGGACTCAAATGAGGGACCAAACATATCTGAACATAACTCTAAACTATTCCCCAAAAACCCCCTAAAACATCATGGAATAATCATAGAAAAACATGCAAGAAAGGGCTGGACAGGGCACTTTCGGCGGCAGGTTCGGTGGCCGAAAGTCCCTCCAGAGCCGAAAGTCAGGCAGGTTCGGCGGCACCTTCGGCGGCCGAAACTCCCAAACAGAGGCGAAACTCATGCATGTTCGGCGGTACTTTCGGCGGCCGAAAGTCCCAGACAGAGACGAAAGTCTCCTTTCGGGGGCAAGCTTCGGTAGTCGAAGGCTGCCTCCACAAGCATGTTCGGCGGCCGAAAGTTCCTTCGGCTGCCGAACCTGGTTTCTCCCAGAATGGCAGAAACTCAGCTCCCCTATGCATTTATGCCTCCTATCTCATCCAAACATGCATAAACCTATTCTACAACATTCCTCAATCATACACAAGCAAACATACAAGTTCCTAGGGGCATCAAACCATCAAAACCCCAACTACAACACACAAGCAACTCACATTGTCCAAAAACACAAATAAAACCCATAAACCTAACCATGAGCTAAACATGCATTCTACCCCATAGATCTTGCATAAAACTTACTTTAAACATGAAATGAGCTTAAGATCGGCTCTTACCTCTTGAAGATCGAGAGAGAGACGTCCTAAACTCGGAGGTGGGAGATTTTTGGGTTCTTGAACCTCAAAGCTCTAAAACTTGCTTAAAACTCAAAAATCTTCAAAACAAAGTAAAAACTTGTGAAAAACTCGAAAGATCTGAAGGAAAAGACTCAAGATCGGTGAGGGGTGGCGGAGAACTCACCTTGGCCAGAAATGGGGAAAAAAAAGCTCGCCCGTTTTTGGCTAAGGGACCCTTTTATAGTGTCTGGCCAGGCCACATTCGGGGGCCAAACGTGCCTCCGCATGCATGCCATGTTCGGCGGCCGAACTTGAGGTTCGGCGGCCGAACCTGGACTTTCCTCACTTATGCTTTCGGGGGCCTAAAGGCGCTCCCGAAGGCATGTATGTTTGGCGGCCGAACTTAAGATTCGGCGGCCGAACCTGAGTTTTCCTTCAAGGTTGCTTTTATGCAAAAACTCATTTCCATTTTACTTAAAACCATGAAATACCTTAAAACATTTTATAAAAATATGATTCTACCCTACTAGAGGCTTTCGACATCCGAGATTCCACCGGACAATAGGAATTCCGATACCGGAGTCTAGCCGGGTATTACATTCTCCCCCCCTTAAGAACATTCGTCCCCGAATGTTTCTCAACTAGCACATAGCATGGCATAAAACATAACATACATACATACATAGCACATAAACACATAGAGATCTAACCTTAAAAGAGATGAGGGTACTGCTGGAGCATAGACTCCCGTGTCTCCCAAGTGCATTCCTCCAAATTGTGGTGGTTCCACAGGACTTTCACCATCGGGATTTCCTTGTTCCTTAACTTTCTGATCTGGGTGTCTATGATCCGTACTGGCTGCTCAACATAGGTGAGATCCTCTTGGACCTCCACATCAGGCTCACTAAGAACCTTGCTCGGATCTGACACAAACTTCCTCAACATTGAAACATGGAAAACCGGATGGATCCTTTCCATTGAAGCAGGTAAATCCAGCTTGTACGACACATTTCCAATCTTTTGCAAGATTTCAAAGGGTCTGATGTATCGTGGGGCTAGTTTACCTTTCTTCCCGAAGCGAACCACTCCCTTCATAGGAGACACCTTGAGCAATACCAGATCCCCCTCCTGAAACTCGACCTGCCTTCTGCGGATGTCTGCATAACTCTTCTGTCTGCTTGCAGCAGTCTTGATTCTTTCTCTGATTATGGGTACTACCCTGCTGGTAATCTCTACTAGCTCAGGCCCTGCCAAGGCCTTTTCTCCCACTTCTTCCCAGCAAACAGGTGATCTGCACTTCCTCCATACAAAGCTTCATATGGAGCCATCCCGATGCTAGCATGATGGCTGTTATTGTAGGCAAACTCCACCAAAGGTAGATGCTGCCTCCAAGAACCGCCAAAGTCCAGCACACACATCCTGAGCATATCCTCGATAGGTCTGGATGGTCCTTTCTGACTGTCCGTCAGTCTGTGGATGGAAAGCAGTACTGAAATCCAACCTAGTACCCATGGCGTTCTGCAGACTCCGCCAAAATCTGGAGGTGAACTGGGGCCCTCTATCTGACACTATCGAAACAGGAACCCCATGCAGTCTGACGATCTCATCGACATACACCTGCGCCAACTTGTCCACAGAATAGCCACTCCTGACAGGGATGAAGTGAGCAGATTTAGTGAGTCTGTCCACAATCACCCATATGGAGTCCACTCTGTTGGACGCTGCCGGTAACCCCACTACGAAGTCCATAGCTATATTTTCCCATTTCCATTCTGGAATAGGTAGCGGGTTAAGCATTCCAGCCGGCTTTTGATGTTCCAGCTTCACCCTCTGACACACTTCGCAGGCTGACACAAACTGTGCCACTTCCTTCTTCATAGCTGGCCACCAATAAACCTTCTTTAGATCTTGATACATCTTGGTGGCCCCGGGGTGAACGCTGTATCTTGCATTATGAGCTTCTCTCATAATGTCTCCTTTTAGCCCTATGTCATCTGGTACACATAGTCTGCTCCCATAGCGGAGGATCCCCTTGCTGTCGAATCTGAACTCACTATTATTGCCTGACTGAACAGTCCTGGCAATCTTCACTAACTCCGGGTCCTCATGCTGTTTCTGAGCCACCTGCTCCAGAAACACGGGTGCCACTCTCATCTGGGCCACTAAGGCACCTGTACCAGACAACTCCATCTGTAGACCTTCCTCAATAAGCTTGTAAAACTCCTTCACCACTGGCCTCCTCTCTGCCGATATGTGGGATAAACTGCCTAGTGACTTCCGGCTTAAGGCGTCTGCCACAACATTCGCCTTACCCGGATGGTACTGAATCTTGCAATCATAGTCACTCAGCAGCTCCACCCATCTCCTTTGTCTCAGATTCAGATCTCTTTGACTCAAGATGTACTGCAGGCTCTTATGATCTGTGAAGATCTCACATTTAACCCCATAGAGGTAGTGCCTCCACATCTTGAGTGCAAAGATTACTGCTGCCATCTCAAGGTCATGTGTGGGGTAATTCAACTCATGCTTCTTCAGTTGCCTAGAAGCATAAGCAATCACCCTCTCATTCTGCATCAGTACACAACCCAGTCCCACACGGGACGCATCACAAAAGACTGTAAAGTCCTCATCACTAGATGGCAGAGCTAAAACTGGTGCTGAAGTCAACCTCTTCTTAAGCTCTTCAAAACTCTCTTCGCACTGGTCGGTCCACACAAACTTCTGATTCTTCCTGGTTAACCTGGTCAGAGGAGCTGCTATCTTTGAGAAGTCCTGAACGAACCTCCTGTAGTAACCTGCCAAACCCAAGAAACTTCTAATCTCTGTCACTGAAGTGGGTCTAGGCCAGTTAGCCACAGTTTCTGTCTTCTTGGGGTCCACCTCAATACCATTCTCTGACACTACATGCCCCAAGAACGAGATGCTCCTCAGCCAGAACTCACATTTAGAGAACTTGGCATACAAGCCATGTTCCCTCAAGGTCTGCAAGACCAACCGCAGATGATGGGCATGCTCCTCTGCATTCCTGGAATACACCAAGATATCATCTATGAAGACAATAACGAAGTGATCCAGGTACTGGCTAAACACCCTGTTCATGAGATCCATGAATGCTGCAGGGGCGTTGGTTAACCCGAACGGCATTACAAGGAACTCAAAATGCCCATATCTGGTCCCGAAAGCTGTCTTTGGCACATCTCTTTCTCTTATCCTTAGCTGATGGTACCCCGATCTCAGATCTATTTTAGAGAAACAACCTGCTCCGGCTAGCTGGTCAAATAGATCGTCGATCCTTGGCAATGGGTACTTATTCTTGGTAGTGACTTTGTTCAACTGTCTGTAGTCGATACAAAGCCTAAGGGATCCATCCTTCTTTCTCACGAATAAAACTGGTGCACCCCAAGGTGAGGTACTCTGTCGGATGAAACCCTTTTCTACCAGTTCTTACAACTGCTCTTTCAACTCCTTTAACTCGGCTGGGGCCATCCTGTAGGGAGGGATAGAGATCGGTCTAGTTCCAGGTACCAACTCTATCTCGAACTCTATCTCCCTAGCAGGTGGTAAACCTGAAAGCTCATCCGGAAAAACATCCTGAAACTCTCTGACAACTGGCACCGAGGCCGGCTCCCTGACCTGACTGTCTAGCTCTCTCACATGAGCTAAGTACCCCTGACATCCCTTCCTAAGCAACCTACGAGCCTGAAGAGCTGATATCAGACCTCTAGGCGTGCCCCTCTTGTCTCCTCTGAAGACGACCTCTGACCCGTTCTGACCTCTGAACCTGACTACCTTGTCCCTGCAGTCCAAGGTAGCACCATGGGTAGATAGCCAATCCATCCCTAGAATGACGTCAAATTCTGTCAAATCTAGAACCACAAGGTCGGCGGAGAGGCATCTTCCCTCAATAAAAACTGGACTGTACTGGCAGACTGACACTGCCACTGACGGGTCACACTTGGGTCCACTGACCCATAGGGGACACTCTAACCCAGAGACTATCAGACCCAACCTCTCAACGGCTCTCGGAGCAATAAATGAATGAGATGCACCTGGGTCCATTAATGCATACACATCAGAACACCCAATGACGAGATTACCTGACACCACGGTGTTGGATGTGTTAGCCTCCTGCTGAGTCATGGTGAAGATCCTGGCTGGAGCTGATGGACCTTCACCTCGGGAACCAGAAGAAGAGGCTGCTCCTCTCCCTCTACCTCTGCCACTGCCCTGATTCGTGGCTGGAACTGCTGGCTGTGCCACACTACCAGAAGCTGTCTGCTGGGGCTGGCCCATGAAAGGCGCTCTAGGACAATCCCGAGCCATGTGTCCCTCCTGTCCACATCTGAAACATGTGTTAGTCCCAGCTCGACACACTCCCCTGTGTGGTCTTCCACATCTCTGGCATTCTGTACCATCTGAGCCTGAGCTCGAGCCACCGCCAAATCCCAGACCGGATTTCAACTTGTTCCAAAACTTATTCTTCTTCGGCTTCCTGGTGGTGTTATCCCACCTCTTCTTTCCTGAGCTCTGAGAAGAGAACCCTGGTCCTCCTCTGCCTGGGGTCTTAACCCCTGAAGACTGGGTCATTGACTGCTTCACTGACCCCTCAACTATAGCACTCGCTTCCATCCTTCGAGCCATATCCACCACAGTGTGGAAACTTTCTCTCTCAGCTGACTGAACTAACGAGGAGTACCTGGAATGCAGCTTCATAACATATTTCTTGGCTTTCTTCGTATCTGTATCTAGAGCTTGCCCTGAAAAAGGCAATAGCTCCAAGAATTTATCTGTGAACTCCTCTACACCCATGTGCTCTGACTGCCTCAGTTGCTCAAACTCAATCATCTTCAGTTCTCTAGAACTGTCTGGAAAAGCCCATCCAGCGAACTCATTCGCAAATTCTTCCCATGTCATACCGTCTATTCTCGGGTCCACATAACACTTGAACCATTCCCGTGCCTTCTTGCACTTTAAAGTGAACCCTGCCATCTGAATGGCCCTGCTGTCACTTGCCCCTAGCTCATCAGTTATTGTCTTCACTACTCTCAGATACTCAAAGGGGTCATCCCCTGACTTGTATTTGGGAGCATCTAGCTTGAGGTAATCTGTCATCTTTACCTTGCTCCCATCAGCTGAGCTAGGTCTAGGAGGTTGAGTAACTGGGGCTACTGGTTCTGTAGGTGGTGGAGGTGGAGGTGCAGCATTCCCCGAGGTGGGGTTTGCCGGGTTTGGATAGAAAGGTGAGGGTGGATAAGCTGGGTACTGTGTGTAAGGTGGATAGAAAGGTGGATAGGGCATGTAGGTAGGGTAGGGGTTAAAGCTGGAGTAATCCGATGTACCTCCCATCGGATACCCTGAACCCTGTGGGAAGGGTGGATAATGGGGTGGAAAACCATACCCCGAGGCCTGAACGCCTCCCTGAGATTCCCCTGTCCCTTCTTCCTGCATGCTCACATCCAGGTTCCCATCCCTCCTCTGATCCTCTTCCATAACCTCCCTCACATCTGAAGAACTTCCTCCTCTATCCGTCCCCCTTCTGCTAGCATCAAAAGACCTTCTAGGGTCCCTTGACACTCTTTCTCTGTTGGCTCTACAAGACATTGCCCTAGGCAATGTAGGAGGACGGGCGCTCGTGCCCTCATCCTCGGGTGGCACTCCAGTCAATCTTGCCGATCGACGAGTTCCCCTCATCCTATTTTCTGAAAAACAGTACACATCAAGCAAGCATTAGCATCATATGGTTCATGTGGGCACACATGAACCCTCATCACATACATCACATAGCATAGCATATCATAGCATCAATGCACATGTATATAATCATGACATTTCACATCATCATGTAAGACAGGACTCCACATCCTATCCTAGTGGACATGACCTTTCCTATTGTGCTTGACCTTCTATAACCTCTATGAGCCCGACACTCTAGGTCCGATCCTATGAACCTAGGGCTCTGATACCATTCTGTAACGACCCGAAAATCGGACCGCTACCGGCGCTAGGATCCGGGTCGACTTAAGGCCGCCGGGACCCGTAGCAAGCCAAACATACATCCTGGAAACCTGTTTAATCCCATACATGATCAAGAAAATACATAAAAATTTAAAACCTTTCTTTCAAACATCCAACTCAACCTGAACATATACTGTACATAGTCATAATCATAATTATGATCCCTCTGTGGGACCTCAACAATGCCTAAAAGGGCAAATACATCATGAGATGAGTTGGCTTCCATAACATTATAAAACATTTTGATCATGTAATAAAAGGGATACCTCAATACATAATGTCAAGCACAATATCTAATCCTCAATATCATTACACATAACATAACTATAACATACTGAAATCTCTTACATTAAATCATAATACAACTGTCATGTCCACAAACTAACTATTACATACACTCTTCATATCTCTGGCTAACCTCCTGGTCTACCCTGTACCTGCACATCTGGGGTTAGGGGAGAGGGGTGAGCTACATAGCCCAGTGAGCAGAATAGAGAAAACATGTATTAAAATTTCATGCCCTTATGTAATGCAACACATCACAACAAATCACATCTCGGATGGTATTGTCACCAATAGTCCTCTACATAGTCCAACTGTGCCGGGACGTAGAATGGGTACAACCGGTCTTTCTCTTAACATAACATATCATACAGTCCAACTGTGCCAGGGACGTAGAATGGGTACAACCTGGACTTCCTCTTACATCGTGCCAGGGACGTAGAATGGGTACAACCTGGACTTCCATACCATATCTCATGCCGTAGCATCATCATATCATATGAGGACTAAGGATCATCCAATGACCAATCCACATCAACATCATAAATGCAATGCAACATATTCGTGAATACTAATGCAAACAACCTACTATATCTCATGGCATTCATGATGCATGGATCATGCTCAAATTTCATATTTCATTTATTTTAAAACTTAAGGTTTATTCCACTCACCTCTGGCTAGCTCTGACAACTCTGTAGCAGCTGGCTCACTGCTGGGGTCCTCGGTTCCTCGGGTCCGAACCTACACAGGTGGACTCCAATGAGGGACCAAACATACATAAACATAACTCTAATATACTCCCCAAAAAACCCCCTATAACATCATGAAAACATCACATAAAAACATGCAAGAAATGGCTGAACAGGGCACTTTCGGCTGCAGGTTCGGCGGCCGAAAGTCCCTCCAGAGCCTAAAGTCAGGCAGGTTCGGCGGCACCTTCGGCGGCCGAAACTCCCAGACAGAGACGAAACTCATGCATGTTCGGCGGCACCTTCGGCGGCCGAAAGTCCCAGACAGAGACGAAAGTCTCCTTTCGGGGGCAACTTCGGCAGCCGAAAGGCCTGCCTCACCAGCCATGTTCGGCGGCCGAAAGTGCCTTCGGCTGCCGAACCTGGTTTCTGCCAAAGGGCAGAAACTTTGGCTCCTCTATGCACATTTGCCTCCCAACTCTCAAATCATGCATAAACTTGTTCTAAAACATGCATAAACACCATATATCACACCTAGGGGTCTCAAACTATCATATACCCCAACTACAACACTTCCAAGACACAGAATCAACATACATTGCTCAAATCATCATCAAAACCCATAAACTCATCAACAAGCCTAAACATGCATCTCTACCCATAAAACAACTTAATGCTTGTTTAAAACACATAACAAGGGTGGATCCGAGCTTACCTCTTGAAGAAACGAGAGGAAAGGCGATCCTAGCTTGGAGATGGAGAGATTGAGCTCTTTGAACCTCCAAGTACCCAAAACTTGCTCTTTACTCACAGATCTTCAAAACAGAAGTTAAAACCCGTGAAAATCATGGAAGATCTAAGGAAAACACTCAAGATCGAGGGAGGGGTGGCGGAGACTCACCTTGGCCGACAACGGGGGAGAAAAAGCTCGCCCGTGCGGACCTAAGGGACCCTTTTATAGGTGGCTGGCCAGGCCACGTTCGGGGGCCGAATGTGCCTCCGCATGCATGCCATGTTCGGCGGCCGAACTTGAGGTTCGGCGGCCGAACCTGGACTGCCCTCACTCATGCTTTCGGGGGCCTAACGTGCCTCCAAAACGCATGCATGTTCGGCGGCCGAACTTGACTTTCGGCGGCCGAACCTGGGTTTTCCTCCAAGGACTTTTCATGCAAAAACGCATTTAAAAACATACTTAAAATTATTAAAAACATGAAAACATATCATAAAAACATACTTTTACCCTTCTAGAGGTTTCCGACATCCGGGATTCCACCGGACGGTAGGAATTCCGATACCGGAGTCTAGCCGGGTATTACATTCTCCCCCCCTTAAGAACATTCGTCCCCGAATGTACCTCAACTAGCGCACATAGCAAAACAACATAACATACATACATAGCACATAAACACATAGAGATCTAACCTTAAAAGAGATGGGGATATTGCTGGAGCATGGACTCCCGTGTCTCCCAAGTGCATTCTTCCAAGTTGTGGTGGTTCCACAGGACTTTCACCATCGGGATTTCCTTGTTTCTTAACTTTCTGATCTGGGTGTCTATGATCCGTACTGGCTGCTCAACATAGGTGAGATCCTCTTGGATCTCTACATCAGGCTCACTAAGAACCTTGCTCGGATCTGACACAAACTTCCTCAACATAGAAACATGGAAAACCGGATGGATTCTTTCCATTGAAGCAGGTAAATTCAGCTTGTACGACACATTCCCAATCTTTTGCAAGATTTCAAAGGGTCCGATGTATCGTGGGGCTAGTTTACCTTTCCTCCCGAAGCGAACCACTCCTTTCATTGGAGACACCTTGAGCAATACCAGATCCCCCTCCTGAAACTCTAACTGTCTCCTGCGGACGTCTGCATAGCTTTTCTGTCTGCTCTGAGCAGTCTTGATTCTCTCTCTGATTATGGGTACCACCCTGCTGGTAATCTCTACTAGCTCAGGCCCTGCCAAGGCCTTCTCTCCAACTTCCTCCCAGCAAACAAGTGATCTGCACTTCCTTCCGTACAAAACTTCATATGGAGCCATCCCGATGCTAGCATGATGGCTGTTGTTGTAGGCAAACTCCACCAAAGGTAGATGCTGCCTCCAAGAACCGCCAAAGTCCAGCACACACATTCTGAGCATATCCTCGATAGTCTGGATGGTCCTTTCTGACTGTCCATCAGTCTGGGGGTGGAAGGCAGTACTGAAATCCAACCGAGTACCCATGGCATTCTGCAGACTCCGCCAAAACCTGGAGGTGAACTGGGGCCCTCTATCTGACACTATCGAAACAGGAACCCCATGCAACCTGACGATCTCGTCCACATACACCTGCGCCAACTTGTCCACAGAGTAGCCACTCCTGACAGGAATGAAGTGAGCAGATTTGGTGAGTCTGTCCACAATCACCCATATGGAGTCTAATCTGTTGGACGCCGCCGGTAACCCCACTACGAAGTCCATAGCTATATTCTCCCATTTCCACTCTGGAATAGGTAGCGGGTTAAGCATTCCAGCCGGCTTCTGATGTTCCAGCTTCACCCTCTGACACACTTCGCAGGCTGACACGAACTGTGCCACTTCTTTCTTCATAGCTGGCCACCAATAAACCTTCTTTAGATCTTGATACATCTTGGTGGCTCCGGGGTGAATGCTGTATCTTGCATTATGAGCCTCTCTCATAATGTCTCCTTTTTGCCCTATGTCATCTGGTACACATAGTCTGCTCCCATAGCGGAGGATCCCCTTGCTGTCGAATCTGAACTCACTATTATTGCCTGACTGAACAGTCCTGGCAATCTTCACTAACTCCGGGTCCTCATGCTGTTTCTGAGCCACCTGCTCCAGAAACACGGGTGCCACTCTCATCTGGGCCACTAAGGCACCTGTACCAGACAACTCCATCTGTAGACCTTCCTCAATAAGCTTGTAAAACTCCTTCACCACTGGCCTCCTCTCTGCCGATATGTGGGATAAACTGCCTAGTGACTTCCGGCTTAAGGCGTCTGCCACAACATTCGCCTTACCCGGATGGTACTGAATCTTGCAATCATAGTCACTCAGCAGCTCCACCCATCTCCTTTGTCTCAGATTCAGATCTCTTTGACTCAAGATGTACTGCAGGCTCTTATGATCTGTGAAGATCTCACATTTTACCCCATAGAGGTAGTGCCTCCACATCTTGAGTGCAAAGATTACTGCTGCCATCTCAAGGTCATGTGTGGGGTAATTCAACTCATGCTTCTTCAGCTGCCTAGAAGCATAAGCAATCACCCTCTCATTCTGCATCAGTACACAACCCAGTCCCACACGGGACGCATCACAAAAGACTGTAAAGTCCTCATCACTAGATGGCAGAGCTAAAACTGGTGCTGAAGTCAACCTCTTCTTAAGCTCTTCAAAACTCTCTTCGCACTGGTCGGTCCACACAAACTTCTGATTCTTCCTGGTTAACCTGGTCAGAGGAGCTGCTATCTTTGAGAAGTCCTGAACGAACCTCCTATAGTAACCTGCCAAACCCAAGAAACTTCTAATCTCTGTCACTGAAGTGGGTCTAGGCCAGTTAGCCACAGTTTCTGTCTTCTTGGGGTCCACCTCAATACCATTCTCTGACACTACATGCCCCAAGAACGAGATGCTCCCCAGCCAGAACTCACATTTAGAGAACTTGGCATACAAGCCATGTTCCCTCAAGGTCTGCAAGACCAACCGCAGATGATGAGCATGCTCCTCTGCATTCCTGGAATACACCAAGATATCATCTATGAAGACAATAACGAAGTGATCCAGGTACTGGCTAAACACCCTGTTCATGAGATCCATGAATGCTGCAGGGGCGTTGGTTAACCCGAACGGCATTACAAGGAACTCAAAATGCCCATATCTGGTCCCGAAAGCTGTCTTTGGCACATCTCTTTCTCTTATCCTTAGCTGATGGTACCCCGATCTCAGATCTATTTTAGAGAAACAACCTGCTCCGGCTAGCTGGTCAAATAGATCGTCGATCCTTGGCAATGGGTACTTATTCTTGGTAGTGACTTTGTTCAACTGTCTGTAGTCGATACAAAGCCTAAGGGATCCATCCTTCTTTCTCACGAATAAAACTGGTGCACCCCAAGGTGAGGTACTCTGTCGGATGAAACCCTTTTCTACCAGTTCTTGCAACTGCTCTTTCAACTCCTTTAACTCGGCTGGGGCCATCCTGTAGGGAGGGATAGAGATCGGTCTAGTTCCAGGTACCAACTCTATCTCGAACTCTATCTCCCTAGCAGGTGGTAAACCTGGAAGCTCATCCGGAAAAACATCCTGAAACTCTCTGACAACTGGCACCGAGGCCGGCTCCCTGACCTGACTGTCTAGCTCTCTCACATGAGCTAAGTACCCCTGACATCCCTTCCTAAGCAACCTACGAGCCTGAAGAGCTGATATCAGACCTCTAGGCGTGCCCCTCTTGTCTCCTCTGAAGACGACCTCTGACCCGTTCTGACCTCTGAACCTGACTACCTTGTCCCTGCAGTCCAAGGTAGCACCATGGGTAGATAGCCAATCCATCCCTAGAATGACGTCAAAGTCTGTCAAATCTAGAACCACAAGGTCGGCGGAGAGGCATCTTCCCTCAATAAAAACTGGACTGTACTGGCAGACTGACACTGCCACTGACGGGTCACACTTGGGTCCACTGACCCATAGGGGACACTCTAACCCAGAGACTATCAGACCCAACCTCTCAACGGCTCTCGGAGCAATAAATGAATGAGATGCACCTGGGTCCATTAATGCATACACATCAGAACACCCAATGACGAGATTACCTGACACCACGGTGTTGGATGTGTTAGCCTCCTGCTGAGTCATGGTGAAGATCCTGGCTGGAGCTGATGGACCTTCACCTCGGGAACCAGAAGAAGAGGCTGCTCCTCTCCCTCTACCTCTGCCACTGCCCTGAGTCGTGGCTGGAACTGCTGGCTGTGCCACACTACCAGAAGCTGTCTGCTGGGGCTGGCCCATGAAAGGCGCTCTAGGACAATCCCGAGCCATGTGTCCCTCCTGTCCACATCTGAAACATGTGTTAGTCCCAGCTCGACACACTCCCCTGTGTGGTCTTCCACATCTCTGGCATTCTGTACCATCTGAGCCTGAGCTCGAGCCACCGCCAAATCCCAGACCGGATTTCAACTTGTTCCAAAACTTATTCTTCTTCGACTTCCTGGTGGTGTTATCCCACCTCTTCTTTCCTGAGCTCTGAGAAGAGAACCCTGGTCCTCCTCTGCCTGGGGTCTTAACCCCTGAAGACTGGGTCATTGACTGCTTCACTGACCCCTCAACTATAGCACTCGCTTCCATCCTTCGAGCCATATCCACCACAGTGTGGAAACTTTCTCTCTCAGCTGACTGAACTAACGAGGAGTACCTGGAATGCAGCTTCATAACATATTTCTTGGCTTTCTTCGTATCTGTATCTAGAGCTTGCCCTGAAAAAGGCAATAGCTCCAAGAATTTATCTGTGAACTCCTCTACACCCATGTGCTCTGACTGCCTCAGTTGCTCAAACTCAATCATCTTCAGTTCTCTAGAACTGTCTGGAAAAGCCCATCCAGCGAACTCATTCGCAAATTCTTCCCATGTCATACCGTCTATTCTCGGGTCCACATAACACTTGAACCATTCCCGTGCCTTCTTGCACTTTAAAGTGAACCCTGCCATCTGAATGGCCCTGCTGTCACTTGCCCCTAGCTCATCAGTTATTGTCTTCACTACTCTCAGATACTCAAAGGGGTCATCCCCTGACTTGTATTTGGGAGCATCTAGCTTGAGGTAATCTGTCATCTTTACCTTGCTCCCATCAGCTGAGCTAGGTCTAGGAGGTTGAGTAACTGGGGCTACTGGTTCTGTAGGTGGTGGAGGTGGAGGTGCAGCATTCCCCGAGGTGGGGTTTGCCGGGTTTGGATAGAAAGGTGAGGGTGGATAAGCTGGGTACTGTGTGTAAGGTGGATAGAAAGGTGGATAGGGCATGTAGGTAGGGTAGGGGTTAAAGCTGGAGTAATCCGATGTACCTCTCATCGGATACCTTGAACCCTGTGGGAAGGGTGGATAATGGGGTGGAAAACCATACCCCGAGGCCTGAACGCCTCCCTGAGATTCCCCTGTCCCTTCTTCCTGCATGCTCACATCCAGGTTCCCATCCCTCCTCTGATCCTCTTCCATAACCTCCCTCACATCTGAAGAACTTCCTCCTCTATCCGTCCCCCTTCTGCTAGCATCAAAAGACCTTCTAGGGTCCCTTGACACTCTTTCTCTGTTGGCTCTACAAGACATTGCCCTAGGCAATGTAGGAGGACGGGCGCTCGTGCCCTCATCCTCGGGTGGCACTCCAGTCAATCTTGCCGATCGACGAGTTCCCCTCATCCTATTTTCTGAAAAACAGTACACATCAAGCAAGCATTAGCATCATATGGTTCATGTGGGCACACATGAACCCTCATCACATACATCACATAGCATAGCATATCATAGCATCAATGCACATGTATATAATCATGGCATTTCACATCATCATGTAAGACAGGACTCCACATCCTATCCTAGTGGACATGACCTTTCCTATTGTGCTTGACCTTCTATAACCTCTATGAGCCCGACACTCTAGGTCCGATCCTATGAACCTAGGGCTCTGATACCATTCTGTAACGACCCGAAAATCGGACCGCTACCGGCGCTAGGATCCGGGTCGACTTAAGGCCGCCGGGACCCGTAGCAAGCCAAACATACATCCTGGAAACCTGTTTAATCCCATACATGATCAAGAAAATACATAAAAATTTAAAACCTTTCTTTCAAACATCCAACTCAACCTGAACATATACTGTACATAGTCATAATCATAATTATGATCCCTCTGTGGGACCTCAACAATGCCTAAAAGGGCAAATACATCATGAGATGAGTTGGCTTCCATAACATTATAAAACATTTTGATCATGTAATAAAAGGGATACCTCAATACATAATGTCAAGCACAATATCTAATCCTCAATATCATTACACATAACATAACTATAACATACTGAAATCTCTTACATTAAATCATAATACAACTGTCATGTCCACAAACTAACTATTACATACACTCTTCATATCTCTGGCTAACCTCCTGGTCTACCCTGTACCTGCACATCTGGGGTTAGGGGAGAGGGGTGAGCTACATAGCCCAGTGAGCAGAATAGAGAAAACATGTATTAAAATTTCATGCCCTTATGTAATGCAACACATCACAACAAATCACATCTCGGATGTTATTGTCACCAATAGTCCTCTACATAGTCCAACTGTGCCGGGACGTAGAATGGGTACAACCGGTCTTTCTCTTAACATAACATATCATACAGTCCAACTGTGCCAGGGACGTAGAATGGGTACAACCTGGACTTCCTCTTACATCGTGCCAGGGACGTAGAATGGGTACAACCTGGACTTCCATACCATATCTCATGCCGTAGCATCATCATATCATATGAGGACTAGGGATCATCCAATGACCAATCCACATCAACATCATAAATGCAATGCAACATATTCGTGAATACTAATGCAAACAACCTACTATATCTCATGGCATTCATGATGCATGGATCATGCTCAAATTTCATATTTCATTTATTTTAAAACTTAAGGTTTATTCCACTCACCTCTGGCTAGCTCTGACAACTCTGTAGCAGCTGGCTCACTGCTGGGGTCCTCGGTTCCTCGGGTCCGAACCTACACAGGTGGACTCCAATGAGGGACCAAACATACATAAACATAACTCTAATATACTCCCCAAAAAACCCCCTATAACATCATGAAAACATCACATAAAAACATGCAAGAAATGGCTGAACAGGGCACTTTCGGCGGCAGGTTCGGCGGCCGAAAGTCCCTCCAGAGCCTAAAGTCAGGCAGGTTCGGCGGCACCTTCGGCGGCCGAAACTCCCAGACAGAGACGAAACTCATGCATGTTCGGCGGCACCTTCGGCGGCCGAAAGTCCCAGACAGAGACGAAAGTCTCCTTTCGGGGGCAACTTCGGCAGCCGAAAGGCCTGCCTCACCAGCCATGTTCGGCGGCGGCGCTAGGATCCGGGTCGACTTAAGGCCGCCGGGACCCGTAGCAAGCCAAACATACATCCTGGAAACCTGTTTAATCCCATACATGATCAAGAAAATACATAAAAATTTAAAACCTTTCTTTCAAACATCCAACTCAACCTGAACATATACTGTACATAGTCATAATCATAATTATGATCCCTCTGTGGGACCTCAACAATGCCTAAAAGGGCAAATACATCATGAGATGAGTTGGCTTCCATAACATTATAAAACATTTTGATCATGTAATAAAAGGGATACCTCAATACATAATGTCAAGCACAATATCTAATCCTCAATATCATTACACATAACATAACTATAACATACTGAAATCTCTTACATTAAATCATAATACAACTGTCATGTCCACAAACTAACTATTACATACACTCTTCATATCTCTGGCTAACCTCCTGGTCTACCCTGTACCTGCACATCTGGGGTTAGGGGAGAGGGGTGAGCTACATAGCCCAGTGAGCAGAATAGAGAAAACATGTATTAAAATTTCATGCCCTTATGTAATGCAACACATCACAACAAATCACATCTCGGATGTTATTGTCACCAATAGTCCTCTACATAGTCCAACTGTGCCGGGACGTAGAATGGGTACAACCGGTCTTTCTCTTAACATAACATATCATACAGTCCAACTGTGCCAGGGACGTAGAATGGGTACAACCTGGACTTCCTCTTACATCGTGCCAGGGACGTAGAATGGGTACAACCTGGACTTCCATACCATATCTCATGCCGTAGCATCATCATATCATATGAGGACTAGGGATCATCCAATGACCAATCCACATCAACATCATAAATGCAATGCAACATATTCGTGAATACTAATGCAAACAACCTACTATATCTCATGGCATTCATGATGCATGGATCATGCTCAAATTTCATATTTCATTTATTTTAAAACTTAAGGTTTATTCCACTCACCTCTGGCTAGCTCTGACAACTCTGTAGCAGCTGGCTCACTGCTGGGGTCCTCGGTTCCTCGGGTCCGAACCTACACAGGTGGACTCCAATGAGGGACCAAACATACATAAACATAACTCTAATATACTCCCCAAAAAACCCCCTATAACATCATGAAAACATCACATAAAAACATGCAAGAAATGGCTGAACAGGGCACTTTCGGCGGCAGGTTCGGCGGCCGAAAGTCCCTCCAGAGCCTAAAGTCAGGCAGGTTCGGCGGCACCTTCGGCGGCCGAAACTCCCAGACAGAGACGAAACTCATGCATGTTCGGCGGCACCTTCGGCGGCCGAAAGTCCCAGACAGAGACGAAAGTCTCCTTTCGGGGGCAACTTCGGCAGCCGAAAGGCCTGCCTCACCAGCCATGTTCGGCGGCGGCGCTAGGATCCGGGTCGACTTAAGGCCGCCGGGACCCGTAGCAAGCCAAACATACATCCTGGAAACCTGTTTAATCCCATACATGATCAAGAAAATACATAAAAATTTAAAACCTTTCTTTCAAACATCCAACTCAACCTGAACATATACTGTACATAGTCATAATCATAATTATGATCCCTCTGTGGGACCTCAACAATGCCTAAAAGGGCAAATACATCATGAGATGAGTTGGCTTCCATAACATTATAAAACATTTTGATCATGTAATAAAAGGGATACCTCAATACATAATGTCAAGCACAATATCTAATCCTCAATATCATTACACATAACATAACTATAACATACTGAAATCTCTTACATTAAATCATAATACAACTGTCATGTCCACAAACTAACTATTACATACACTCTTCATATCTCTGGCTAACCTCCTGGTCTACCCTCTACCTGCACATCTGGGGTTAGGGGAGAGGGGTGAGCTACATAGCCCAGTGAGCAGAATAGAGAAAACATGTATTAAAATTTCATGCCCTTATGTAATGCAACACATCACAACAAATCACATCTCGGATGGTATTGTCACCAATAGTCCTCTACATAGTCCAACTGTGCCGGGATGTAGAATGGGTACAACCGGTCTTTCTCTTAACATAACATATCATACAGTCCAACTGTGCCAGGGACGTAGAATGGGTACAACCTGGACTTCCTCTTACATCGTGCCAGGGACGTAGAATGGGTACAACCTGGACTTCCATACCATATCTCATGCCGTAGCATCATCATATCATATGAGGACTAAGGATCATCCAATGACCAATCCACATCAACATCATAAATGCAATGCAACATATTCGTGAATACTAATGCAAACAACCTACTATATCTCATGGCATTCATGATGCATGGATCATGCTCAAATTTCATATTTCATTTATTTTAAAACTTAAGGTTTATTCCACTCACCTCTGGCTAGCTCTGACAACTCTGTAGCAGCTGGCTCACTGCTGGGGTCCTCGGTTCCTCGGGTCCGAACCTACACAGGTGGACTCCAATGAGGGACCAAACATACATAAACATAACTCTAATATACTCCCCAAAAAACCCCCTATAACATCATGAAAACATCACATAAAAACATGCAAGAAATGGCTGAACAGGGCACTTTCGGCGGCAGGTTCGGCGGCCGAAAGTCCCTCCAGAACCTAAAGTCAGGCAGGTTCGGCGGCACCTTCGGCGGCCGAAACTCCCAGACAGAGACGAAACTCATGCATGTTCGGCGGCACCTTCGGCGGCCGAAAGTCCCAGACAGAGACGAAAGTCTCCTTTCGGGGGCAACTTCGGCAGCCGAAAGGCCTGCCTCACCAGCCATGTTCGGCGGCGGCGCTAGGATCCGGGTCGACTTAAGGCCGCCGGGACCCGTAGCAAGCCAAACATACATCCTGGAAACCTGTTTAATCCCATACATGATCAAGAAAATACATAAAAATTTAAAACCTTTCTTTCAAACATCCAACTCAACCTGAACATATACTGTACATAGTCATAATCATAATTATGATCCCTCTGTGGGACCTCAACAATGCCTAAAAGGGCAAATACATCATGAGATGAGTTGGCTTCCATAACATTATAAAACATTTTGATCATGTAATAAAAGGGATACCTCAATACATAATGTCAAGCACAATATCTAATCCTCAATATCATTACACATAACATAACTATAACATACTGAAATCTCTTACATTAAATCATAATACAACTGTCATGTCCACAAACTAACTATTACATACACTCTTCATATCTCTGGCTAACCTCCTGGTCTACCCTGTACCTGCACATCTGGGGTTAGGGGAGAGGGGTGAGCTACATAGCCCAGTGAGCAGAATAGAGAAAACATGTATTAAAATTTCATGCCCTTATGTAATGCAACACATCACAACAAATCACATCTCGGATGGTATTGTCACCAATAGTCCTCTACATAGTCCAACTGTGCCGGGACGTAGAATGGGTACAACCGGTCTTTCTCTTAACATAACATATCATACAGTCCAACTGTGCTAGGGACGTAGAATGGGTACAACCTGGACTTCCTCTTACATCGTGCCAGGGACGTAGAATGGGTACAACCTGGACTTCCATACCATATCTCATGCCGTAGCATCATCATATCATATGAGGACTAAGGATCATCCAATGACCAATCCACATCAACATCATAAATGCAATGCAACATATTCGTGAATACTAATGCAAACAACCTACTATATCTCATGGCATTCATGATGCATGGATCATGCTCAAATTTCATATTTCATTTATTTTAAAACTTAAGGTTTATTCCACTCACCTCTGGCTAGCTCTGACAACTCTGTAGCAGCTGGCTCACTGCTGGGGTCCTCGGTTCCTCGGGTCCGAACCTACACAGGTGGACTCCAATGAGGGACCAAACATACATAAACATAACTCTAATATACTCCCCAAAAAACCCCCTATAACATCATGAAAACATCACATAAAAACATGCAAGAAATGGCTGAACAGGGCACTTTCGGCGGCAGGTTCGGCGGCCGAAAGTCCCTCCAGAGCCTAAAGTCAGGCAGGTTCGGCGGCACCTTCGGCGGCCGAAACTCCCAGACAGAGACGAAACTCATGCATGTTCGGCGGCACCTTCGGCGGCCGAAAGTCCCAGACAGAGACGAAAGTCTCCTTTCGGGGGCAACTTCGGCAGCCGAAAGGCCTGCCTCACCAGCCATGTTCGGCGGCCGAAAGTGCCTTCGGCTGCCGAACCTGGTTTCTGTCAAAGGGCAGAAACTTTTGCTCCTCTATGCACATTTGCCTCCCAACTCTCAAATCATGCATAAACTTGTTCTAAAACATGCATAAACACCATATATCACACCTAGGGGTCTCAAACTATCATATACCCCAACTACAACACTTCCAACACACAGAATCAACATACATTGCTCAAATCATCATCAAAACCCATAAACTCATCAACAAGCCTAAACATGCATCTCTACCCATAAAACAACTTAATGCTTGTTTAAAACACATAACAAGGGTGGATCCGAGCTTACCTCTTGAAGAAACGAGAGGAAAGGCGATCCTAGCTTGGAGATGGAGAGATTGAGCTCTTTGAACCTCCAAGTACCCAAAACTTGCTCTTTACTCACAGATCTTCAAAACAGAAGTTAAAACCCGTGAAAATCATGGAAGATCTAAGGAAAACACTCAAGATCGAGGGAGGGGTGGCGGAGACTCACCTTGGCCGACAACGGGGGAGAAAAAGCTCGCCCGTGCGGACCTAAGGGACCCTTTTATAGGTGGCTGGCCAGGCCACGTTCGGGGGCCGAATGTGCCTCCGCATGCATGCCATGTTCGGCGGCCGAACTTGAGGTTCGGCGGCCGAACCTAAACTGCCCTCACTCATGCTTTCGGGGGCCTAACGTGCCTCCAAAACGCATGCATGTTCGGCGGCCGAACTTGACTTTCGGCGGCCGAACCTGGGTTTTCCTCCAAGGACTTTTCATGCAAAAACTCATTTAAAAACATACTTAAAATTATTAAAAACATGAAAACATATCATAAAAACATACTTTTACCCTTCTAGAGGTTTCCGACATCCGGGATTCCACCGGACGGTAGGAATTCCGATACCGGAGTCTAGCCGGGTATTACAGTTATGGAGATGGAAGACGCTTCTCACCACCATTATCTCTCCTTATTATTAAACCAATTAGGGAACGTCCTCTAATTAATTACTAATTAACAAATTGCCAAGGAACATCCTTGGGCCTTAGGCATCAAAACAATTGTCAATTGCATTAAGAAATAGAGAGATCCAATCCTAGCTACCCAAACGTATGGAGATAACGCTAGATCATACAATTTCCTTGGGTTTTATCCCAAGTGTTCTTATGTAAGAATAATCTAAGCAATTACGGACTTAAATTATCCAAACTAACATATTATTACTTTGCAATCAAGAATCAACGTAGATCTAAACAACAAAGCAATATTGAAATCAAGCTTGAAATTGCATAAATATTGAACAACCAAAAGTTAAACAATGTTTGATCAAGTCTCCCAATCCATAAAACAACCAAAGTATCACCTAATCTTCAACTAGAATAAAAGATTTCAGCCTCTCATGGCTGAAACAAAATCAAAAATAAAAGAAAAGAAGAAAGGTAGAAGAAGAGATGTGAATTTCGTAGGTGTCTCCCAAGGGGAGCTTAAGGGACATGTAGAGGCTCATTATGTGGCTTTTTATAGTTGAAAAGTATTGCCCTAGGTCATACTTACTGCCCAAGAGGTATTTTCTGCTCAAGTTGTGTCTGAAAAGGAAAGAATCGCGCTTTTCGGCTTCAGAAGGAAGGCTGCGCGAAAATGCACTGCGGAAGGAAGTTGGTGCGCGCGGTTTGGTCTCAGAAAGGGAAGGAGGCGCAGATTATGCTTCCTAAATAAGTTTAGATGCTGATCTTACTTCCTAATTAGTGTAGAGACTGCCCAAGGTGCTGCCCATGTGCAACTTGCTGCCCAAGTTGTTGCAGAAAAGGAAGGTGGCGCGCCGATGGCTCTCAGGAGAGGAAAGCGCGCAGATTGTTTCTGAAAAGGAAGGATGCACGAATTTTGATCTTCAAAGGGGAAGATATGCTTGTCCATACATTCCTTTTTAGGTGGAGCCTCTTTTGAAATTTGAATATTGAATGCAGAAGAGGAAGAGCATCTCCTTGAGATCTTGCTGCCTAAATAGGAAGATATGACTGCTGCAGTGTGTGCACATCTTTGAACAAGGAAAGAAAGATCTGCGATTTGGATTTCAAATAATCTTCTGACTGAGCTTTCCTTGTTTGCTTTTGCTTCTGCACTTTCCTCATTTGAAAACTTTCCTTTTCTGAAAACTTTCCTTATTTGGCACTTTTTAGCAGTTTTAAGAGGATTTTCTCCAGATTGTCTCTTTACACCTAATATCTGCAAAACATAATTAAAACCACAAAATTAAGCAGAAAAGATGTAAATAAACATCAAGAACATAATGATAAAATGGACTAAAATATGCTCTATCAATACCAGTGGAAGAGAGTACAATTACTCTCCATGACGTAAGTGTTATTTCAGGCGTACCTATAGATGGATATGTTGTTGTCGGTAACTCTATTATAAATTAGATGATACATTGTCAACAACTTTTGGGTTTTGTATCTTCTACTAATATGATGTGTGGTAGCTCTTTGCCATTAAGTTAGTTAGTCAAAAATTTTAATGAACTATCAGATGATGCTGATGAAGAAGTGGTCTAGAGACATGCACGTGCTTATATTTTAAGAATCATTGGAGGTTTTCTTTTCAATGATAGAAATCCTGGCACCACAAATTTGGCTGAGGAGAAGAAGCCCTCAGTGAGGTAGGTATCCGGTCTCGAAGAATGACCATCGGCACCACAAAATCGGCTGAGAGGAAGAAGCCCTCAGTGAGGTAGGTGACCGGTCTCGGAGAATGACCATCGGCACCACAAAATCGGCTAAGAGGAAGAAGCCCTCAGTGAGGTAGATAACCGATCTCAGAGAATGACCGCTGGCACCACAAAACCGGTTGAGAGGAAGAAGCTCTCAGTGAGGTAGGTGACCGATCTCGGAGAATGACCGCCGGTACTACAAAACCGGCTGAGAGGAAGAAGCCCTCAGTGAGGTAGGTGACTGGTCTCGGACAATGATCGTCGGCACTACAAAACTGGCTAAGAGTAAGAAGCCCTCAGTGAGGTAGGTGATCGATCTCGATAAATGACTGCTGAACCACAAAATCGGCTAAGAGGAAGAATCCCTTAGTGAGGTAGCTGACCGGTCTCAAAAAATGACCGCCGACACCATAAAATTGGCTAAGAGGAAGAAGACCAGCGTAAAAAAAATAAGTAAAGGCCTTGAGCCCCCTCTCAAAAGAAAAGCTAAGCTAAGCAAGCAAATAGCCAACCTAAAACATAGCCCACATAAGGCTCAGTGAGTAGATGAAAACTTGAGCCCGACCTCACAAAAGAGCTCGAACCGCTAAGGTATGGGAACAAAAATTTGAATAACTAAGCTAACTACACAGACGGCCTCGCAACCTATAAACACATGATAAAATAGGCTAAGTATAAAGCGATCGAGCTCGCATCACGGATAGGCTCATAGGCTATAAACACGTAAAAATAGCCTAAGTATAAAGCGACCAAGCTCACAACATGAACGGGCTCATAGGTTCACTGTAATACCCGGCTAGAATCCGGCACCGGAATTTCTGTTGTCTGGTGGAATCCGGGATGTTGGGGTTCTATATAAGGGTAGGAGTTATGTTTTCTAAGTGTTATGATGTGTTTTATGGTTTTACAGTTCGAGAGTTTTGCGGTTTGAAGAACACATGGTTATGGCGACTTTAGCCAAGTTCGGCCGCCGAAGGTAAGTTCGGCCGCCGAAAGTGCTCAATGTTCGGCTTCCGAGGATTTAGTTCGGCCCCCGAACGTTGCATGATCTTGTATGTGATTGGGCAGCCGAAGATGAGTTGGCCAGCCAGCTGAGTCATGGATTTTGACAGATGTTGGCCTCAGATTCTTGCCCTGGAATAGGCCACGTCCCTCATGACTAATCTGCAACTGCTATTGAGCTGCTCTTACAGAAGAGTGAAATTTGTTTTTTCAAAGGTGTTGGAAGTTTGAAACAAAAGCTAAGTGTTTGAGAGAGTTTGAGAGTTTGAGAAGAGTTGGTCCGTTTTCCTGTATTCAGAGTGTTTAGTTTCTTGCTTCAGGAGGTAAGTGATGCTCTTGACCATGTTTCTATGTTGTCTGAAGGTTTTATGGGAGTTGTGGAGAGAGAGGTGCATGTTTAGGTTTTCCATGGGAGTTTTGCTGATATATGCAGGTATACATGAGTATATGTTTTCCTGTATGTGAAACCCAGGCTTAACAGGTATGAGTTAACCCATCTAGAGCAAGCTCTAGTCAGGGATACAGAGTACAGAGTACATGAGTACAGAGTACAGAGATAGTGCATGCACAGGTTAAGCCGTGGTTCAGAAAAGAGTTTTATTTTCATAGAAAATGTATGATCATGTATGAGGTTTACAGGTACACAGAGAGTATAGCAGGCTTGCTACGGGTTCTGGCGGCCTTAAGCCGACCTGAATCCTAGCGCCGGTGACGGTCCATTTTGGGGTCGTTACATTCACGACATGTGAAAATAGCTCAAATAAAAGACAACGCTCCATAAATGCAGACGAGCTCACAAGGCAAACATGGGAAAATGAACTGAACATGACATAATCGAGCTCGTGGTCCAGAAGAGATCATAGAAAAATAGCCTAAGTACCCCTATGGAAGCACAAAAAGGCTCAAAGGCCAAGTATATAACCAAAGATTAGGTATACAACCCGGCTTAGAGCTCGGACATAGCCAGCAAGAAAATTGCGCAAAGGACAGCCTAAATACATTAATACAGGTTAAGCAAATTGAATAAGTCAATTACAAGCTGAACACACAGCCCAAGGCACTTTATGCCAAAATAAGCTAAAATAAGCTCGCAAGTCAAAAAACGAAGATAATTCAATACATAAGCACAAGAAAACTAAGTCCCAAAAGACTAAATAGTTCGGAAGAGTAAAGAAAGTAACATACTTAAGAAATTGTCTAAGTATACAAGCAGCAATAAGCACGGTCAAATTAAGTCCCAAAGGACTAAACAGCTCGAAATAGTAAAGAAAGTCATATATTCAAAAACAGTCTAAGTATACAAGCAAAAATACACTGAGAAGGAATTTAAGAAGCTATTAACATCCATAGGTCTTCATACACAAAGTTTCAAGTCAGAAAATAGGTGGAAAAACAGAATAAATAGAAAAAAAAAAGACAGATACACAAAAGAGAATATCTTTATTTATTGACTAGAATATGTTACAGATATAGTAGGGGAAGGGGAGCTAAAACTAAGAAGATCGTTCAAGGGCTTATCTACAGTGTCCTCTTCTTAAGGTTCTGTAATACCCCTTACCCTATTAAAGTGTAGGCAAAGCAAGGACTTTCACAAACCATACCTTTTTAGATATATCATGACTAAACAATTTTCTTTATCTGTAAATACCAAGTTTTTAGGTAGTCCAAGCAAATTTTATAAAGTGATTAAAGTAAATGTAAGATTTTAAACCAAAATTTTGGCAGTCTCCTCCGTTTCATCAACATTTCAACCTGTAGCACATATATAAAAAAAAAAAGCACATATAAAATTATCAACTGTCATTTGACAACTTACTATTCCTTAATTTACATAATCTTCATAACTCACTCTATTTAATATGTACATGCCAAAATATAACTGTACTATGACTCAAAGACTCAAAACAACCAGTTATGATAATGGCCTTGATATCTGATGTAGACCTCTTATGAACTCTGCGTGCCTACTTTATCTACAACCTGCGTGAGGTAAAAACCAACACGTTGAGCTAATGTTCAGTGGGTGATTGCAAATAAATAACAAAATAGAGCAAACATGTTCACGTATATAGATAATTAAGTAAATAATTACAAGCTGTCAAATATAGTTAACATGATACAAAGCATACTTGTCAACTTCTTAGTATAAAATATGAGTGCCATATGTATCCTTGTGCACGATAAGAATTTCCTTCATATTCAATAAAAACACCTTCTTTTGCCTTTATTGCACACTTTCTATTTATAGCAAATCACCATAGCTTAGTGCATGTAATAGATACAAACATGTAACATTCACTGATAAGTTCACAAAATCAAGTATCAATCTTGATTAGGTACTCAGCCCTTATAAACACATAGTAGGGTCGACTAGGTAGATAAGGAGTTATTACGGTAGGCACAGGGTGCCAAACGGTAGGCTCAGAGGCCAAAACTGTGATAGCAAGTCTCTGTGGCCGTGCTTATGAGGTACCTGATATGTAACCTCAAATATAGATCATGTATCGATAGCAGTACTGCGAACTCTATATGTTCATATGGCATGCCATACCCTTATACTAACCTCGACTCCTATTAAGTTTACCCGGGCCAAGTATTATTAATTCAATGTATCAATGTAAATGCATGTCATTTGAAGCTATTTGAATTCATTTTCAAAGTACATATATTATATGCCAAGATTAACAAAATGAGAAACTCATGGCAAGTTGTACAAAACTTTGTTGACTTAGCATTCCAATATTGTGTTAAGTCAATTCACTTCTTGCATTTCATAACATTAATAAGTAAAGAATGATAAATTTTACTCAAATTTTCATGCACAAATAGGTGTTATTATTAAGCAAGCATGTGCAAAAAACCAAGTACGATAAGTAAGCACGTGCGTAATTCTCACTGATTAAGCAAGCATGTTAATTTTTATGCATTCCAATTTGAGAAAAACTACATTCTGCTATATATTGCATAAACTTTTCAAGCAGTTTAGAGTTATAATTTGACTTCAGTTTCTTCATAATAAATGTACATTTATGTCTTATCTTTCCAACAAGGTATAATTCAGACAAATCTGATCACCCTAGCTTAAGTTATGAATTTTTTTTAGAAGCTGCTCAACAAGGTCTTAATCTATCCAGTATTAGTACTTGTTTATAGTATCACAAAACATATCAAATTTATGCATTTTCATACAAATTTAAGCTTAAGTGTCTTCTACAAAGTTTTAGGTATACTTCTTAAAATTCATTTGGCACTAGTCTTAATAAATTTCACTAAGTAGATAATTAATTATGGTATAATCAATACACTCTATTCCGAATGCACTATCACTGTGTCCAATTTAAGTTCACTTGCAGTTTACATTATCTTACCTACAGATTCAGAATCTAGTCAATTCATGAAAGTTTTATCTATTTGTCTCAGCTTTCATTTGGTATATTTTAGGTTTAATTTCAATAATTACATAATAAGTTATGAAGTTACTAATATATACTGCCTTGTTAAAACCTATCCTGCCAGGTTTGCACTTTTAGCTCTGATGTTTAGTTTCTTTACTTTAAGATTTTGAAACACCATTTTAACTTTCATATAATATAATTATACAATCAAATCAAAATTTTCAGTAAGTAAAATTAATCCCTAACTTCACATATCCATGAGAAAATTAAAGAAAAATAGAAAATTATACAGACACCAAACCTTTCTTGAATTTCTCTTTCTTTCCTCTTCTATTCTCTAGCTATCTCCTTTCCCTTTGATGTTTCTTCACCTAGTTCAATTTGTGTTTTAGGAAAGGATTGAATAAATTGTAAATTAAAGTTTTATAATTCAAATTCATACATGAAGAAATGAGAAGATGTTATTTCCTACACATTTCTAAGCTCACCTTTGATTTTCAAGCTTGGTGTATATGGAACCCTAAACTTTTCTTCTTCAATTCTTTTAATATTTGGCTCTTTATTTAGCTATTGATTTTAGGGTAAATTTTGGTTAAAGAAAGAAGTTGATTGGGTGAAAGTTTGGCTTGGCTTTGGTGGGAGAAAGAAAAGCAATGTTTTTTCCTTGAAAATGGAGTGACCTACGGCAACACGAAGGAAAGAAGAAGACAACCCCTTTTTTCATTTTGCTTTGTCATTTCTTCCATGCATAGCTAGGTGACACATTGAGGGTTTAAGTGAAGAGGTGAAAAATATGAAGGACTAAACTGAATTTTGTCTTTAAACTTTCCATATTCACACTTTAACCTACTAAACTCTTTACCATATTTCAATTTAGTTTTCAAACTTTCAATATTCATAGATTGACCTACTAAATTATGCTTTTAGCCTTTAAAAGTCCTTTTTACTTAAGTAAGCATGACAAATTTAAACAAGCACCTCAAGCAAGCACGTTGGGAAACCCTAAACACCTCCTGAAAGTGATTCATTCCTGACTCGCTAATCACACTGTCTACTTTATTTCTGGATATGTCTGTTTCTTCATTTGAGTTTTCTATGATTCAGTTATTAGCAGTTTAGAGTTATGCTAGCACCTCCACTAAGTAGCTCAGGGTAAGCTAACACCTCTCCTAATGCCACTTGCTTTAGTTAGTGAATTAGCCTAACCCATACCTAATGGTGGCACTACTCTAGCTATGGGTTTGAGGATGTTATAGGTTCAATTGGCGAGGGAGGAGCCCTCCTGGGTAGGGGATTGTCGTCCTTTCCGTAGCGCAACTCCTCGCTTCGAAATCGACTTCGAGGCCTCGCAGGACCGCTAACGGAGTGGAAGGGGCATCTCTAGCTGTCTTCAAGCGTTGATTGTAGCCGAAAGCATACATACGAAGGGCTTGCCTGTATACTTTTTCCTTCATCTCGTCGGAGGTCTTGTATTCTTCAAGACGCGCTTCACAAGCTTGTTGAATCTTGGCCTTCAGTTCAGCAGAGTTCTTATACTCCTAGAGAAGCTCCTCACAGGCTAGCTGGACCCTGTCTTCGGCAGCCCTGGCATCCCTCAAAAGTGTAGAACATCTCTCCTCCAGGGCGATGACCTCTTGGTGGAGTTGCTGCTGTTAAAGACGAGACTCCTCCGCCGCAGAGGACATGCCTTTCAGGTCTTCGACATATTTATTCACCTCATGCTGCAAAGTGTCCATGTGGGCCAAGGCCTTGTCCCGTTGAGCCCGGGCCTCATCACGTTGCTAGCAGGACTCCTATAGGGAAGACAGCTGGGACAAGGTCTCATCCTGCTGAGACTCAGCCAAGGAGACGCGCTCGGCAACCTGAGTCACTTCCTCCCTCATGCCTCCCAATTGCTTGGTAAGGTCCTCAATGATCCCTTGGAAGGCGATGAGTTGCCCTCGAGCCTCCCCGGTGGTAATGATGTTCACATCCCTCCGCTCCTCGGCAATACGCTGATCCACCGAGCTCTGAAAAGACCGATTCCTCGAGTCGATCTTGAGGAAGATCCTGAAAGTCTAAAAGAAAAACAGAGTTGGAGAAAGAAAAATTACTAAAAATACCCTTAAGGAACAATGACTTACTATAAGGAACATCTGCCTCAGGTTGTCTCCGAGGTCGTCCAAAGAGCGAGAATTAAATGCGGCCTGCTAATTGGTGGAGTGAGCGAGGTGACTAACGAGAGAGAGGAAGCAAGGATCTGAGGCTTCTGGAGTCCCCTTGAACATCCGGTTGCAGAGCATTTCAGCCATAGAAGTTAGCAAGGACTCCAGAGTCACCTCGGTGGCATCGAGGAGCTCATTGTTAAGAGCTAAGGACAACTGCTCCACGACCTGTTTCCCTTTGTCTGCAGAGGAAGGAGGAGTAGTTCTCTGAAGGCCCTACCATGTGCGCCTTCTTAGCAGCCCGGCCCTCGGGGGAGACCTCAGGAGTCTGGGCCCGCTTTCCAGCAGCCCCACCAATCACAACAGTAGCAGCAGCCTGGCGAGATTGAATCACCAGAGGAGCAACTTCGGTCCCCCCTTAGAGCCACTCTCAGTGGACTCATTGATAGTGATGGGCTCCCGGGAGACTGGACTGGAGGCGGACTTAGGCTTCGAAGCCGCTGGAGACTTGGAGGAGGCTGGAGCCTTGCCATGAGTAGAGGCCTTGGAGGTTGCGGATGAGAGCCCTTAGCTATGGGCACCAGTGCCTGAGAAGAAGTAGGGCCAACAGTCCGACCTGCAACAACAGGAGTGACCGCATGAAAAACTTCACAGATCACATCTGCAACTGACCGGCCTATCTTGAAGGCCTTCAGAGTGGTCTTCATGCTCTCCCAAACATGGTGAAATTCTTGGGTGGCCTGATCTTGTCCATTGGCACGGTAGAAGCTGAAAAAATGAAAACAACACGAGTCAAGGCTAAGCACAATAAAAAGAAAAAAAAACACACGACTGAAAAAAAGGGGGTGGAAGAAAAAGACAGAAAAACAGTCATTAACGAGTACCAGCTTCCTGGCAGTCTCGGAGACTAGACACGAATATGCACTTCTCTACATCATACTTCCTTTAAACAGAGGTCAGTCGAAGAAGGTAGATCTGGTCCACCAGGGGCAGCCGAGGAAGGTCGTTACAGCCTTGGGGAACTTCCCTCCAAGAGAGATCAACATCCCAGTCGATTCCAGAGCCCTCCTTCAGCTCTACCACCACAAAGGCCTCGGCCCAGTCCTTTTACCCTGCGAAGATAGACAACCCTCCCCGAGGAGCAAAGTAGTAAAACCTGTGATTTACCCGAACTAAACGAAAGAAGGTGAAAAATAGAGTAACAGAACGGGCAAAATCCTAGCACAGACTTATTGACTCAAAAGAACACATGAAGAGGATGAAATTTGGAGATAACATGCGAGGGGTCACTCTGAAGTGACGAAAGACCTCGATAAAGAAGGGGAAGAAAGGAAAAGTTAACCCGAGTCGGTTGCTTGATATAGAAAATCAAGCTACGACCTTGTTGGTGTCTATGAAACCCGCCGACGGAGGAACAGGAAGAATAATCCTCTCATTGCGAAGAGGAGCCCTAATCCTATAGATGGAGGTGTCTATGTAGTCGGCAGAGAAAAAGTTAAAAAGAGTGAAAGGGGTGATCGTGGACCTCAGACCTATAATATTGGGGATTCTAACGGTGGCCATCAAGAAAATGAAGACGTATCTCGAAAAAGTTTTGCAGAGAGAAGGAAAGACGGATTAGAGGAAGCAGAATAAGAAGAAGAGTCTAGAGCGAAACTGAAAACATGAATTTGAAATTGGTGAAGGTAGAGAAGAGACATTTTAATGGGAGTCTCCCTAGAGCCCCGCGGTCATAATTGAGGCCTAGGAATTTATTCCCTTATTAATCATGGAATAACTAATGAGCGGGTAAAGGGGCACTTGATGACCGCTGGGCTACTGGGACCTAGATCATAGTTGAGCCTTTGCAGGAGAGCCGGGCCCAAGACCTATCAGAACCCACTACGCAATATTGACCCATCAACACGCGCCCCAACCCTCGGTTGAAACAGGCTAAATTGACCAGGGTTCGGACTCATCAGAGAAGAACCTAGCTCATCTGATGTGATGGGGAGTAGGGAAACAGGCCCAGCTATGCTCCGACTCTATCATCATGAGCACTGACAGTAAATTAAATGGCCGCTTGACGATGGTGGATAGACAGATACATTCATACGTACGGTTCTACACGATAACGACAGATAACATTATAATAGAATGGCGGTTATGCGTCACCAGAGAATAAGAAAAAAAAATAAAAGAGGGAGACGTGATCCATTTAGACAAACCTTACTCATACACACCTAAACCCTATCTCTTTTTGAATCTCAAATCATCCCTCCCGATCACAAAATAATATTTAGTTATTATGAAAATAATTTTTATAATTTTTAAAGATAAAATTTAAATATTAAAAGTTGTCCACCACTCACTATCTGCAGTTGCCTTATCTTCAATCACACAATTGTAACATTTTTTTTTAAATTTATTTTAATTAATATAAAATAAATTAAAATTTAGCTTCTATAAATGAGATTTTATTTTTTAGGAGGGTAGATATTTTCTTTCAATATATATGTATATATAGAGAAATATATATAGATTGAAAAGTATTAAAGTGGTCTTTTTACTTTAAAAGAACAATAGTTAATTGCAAACAATCTATTCGATACATCAGCTGCCTACCGCTAAACCAAATGCTCCTTTAATTAGGATGCCTACGTTTTTTCAAATTTTATTATAATTTTATGGACAAAAATTACAACATAATTTTAAATATTGAAAAATAAAAAAATGATATTTTATTAATGAAATATTAGAGATATCATTATTTTATATTTTTGCTAAAGATGGGCCAATTTGAGGAAGTCATAGGTAAATTGAAACAAAAATTAAAAATAAGTTTATTTCAACATGAACTAAAAGCTCAGGGGCAAGTTTGTAATTTCATTCCATTACGCAGTCTAAGAGAGGAAGAAGTAGTTCTTTGAAATCATGCGGAGGACGAAGTCCCTGGGCTGACTGTTTGACATCTTCCTCTCGCTTTTCTCTAATTTTGTTTTTCTTTGTGTGATCTAATTGAGAGTATTTTAAGGTTCAGAGTTGATTTCAATGAAAAATAATATAAACCTCTTTATTTATTTAATTAAATTTAAAATATTTAAATTTAGTCTAATTTACCAAATTTCTAATTAGAAAAACTGTAATATTAGAGATTTAATTAGCATTTAAATTTTAAAATAAATAATATTTTTTACTTAAATTGTTTTTGGAGTTATAAAAAAATAATACAAATATTAAAATATACATAAATATAAGGATATAATATTTTAGCACTCCAAGACTTAGCCTGGTGGAAAGTGCATATTGTAACCTTGAAAGATCTAAGGTTCGACTCCCCCAATCCCTATTTTAAAAAAAAATATAATATTTTAATATAAGAATTACTAAAAAAAATATTAAAATTAAAAAACTCACATTTTAGTTGAATATTTTATTTAATAACTTGCAGTTTAAATAAAGTAAACAAGTTCAAATATCCTTAATTTTAAAATTATTTGCAATATGATAAAAATATAAATAAACTCAAAAATTGAGAAAACGTTAAAAAAAGAAAAGAACAAGAACAAATTAATTAAACGGCAGTCCTTTTCTAATAGATTTCTACCTTAACTTAATTAATAATATAGAAATGTTTTAAAATGGAAAATTGTTAATATAAAAGAAAAATCTTTAATTATAACTTTATAGTAAACACAACAAATTATAAAAAAAAGGACTTTATTTAGAGACAGTTTTCCTTTTCTATCTTTTCATAATTTTTTTAAATATATTTTCAAAGAATTCTAACAATGTATTCCTTTTTGCTTGAATTTAGTGATTGATAAAAAAAAATCTCAGTGAGATCCATGCAGTTAGTGACGGATGATATTCTTGGGCAGAGCCATTTGCTTCATCTCTTTTCCTTTAATGTTGTTACTGTAAAGAAATCTAAAAAATAAGAAAAAAAAAATTAATATTAAAAGCTTATTTATATTACTGTTTGATTATAATTAATAAAATATTATTATAAAATCTTCAAATGATAAAACAATTTAAATTATATTTTTATTAATATTTTAACTTTTTTCTTTTAAAAAATCAACCTCTTGACTCAACGTAAATGTGGAACGCGTCTAAAACAGCCATGTCAAAGGGTATTTTAAAGTAATTTCTATTATAAATAGTTAAAAAGGAAAAAGACTCCACGATTGATCTCATTTTGACCTTTTATTTCCTCATTATTATGAAAAAGTTAAAAAGAAACTCAACGTCAACATGAAAAATGTAACAATAATAATAATAATAATAATTCAGCTTACTGCCTTCAAAATTTTCATCGCCATATATTTAAAATTTTTATTATTTTATATTAATTTATTAAATATTTAAACTGAAATTACAATCAATTAAATTATAGAATTTTATAAATTTAAAAATTAAATATATTATAATTTTAGTTTAAATATTATATTATTCTTAATTACTATAAGAATATAAGAATGTATTTCATTAATTATTTATTCGCTTTACCGTAATAGCCAACGTAGTGTACTATGCAGCGTAAAGTTCACGCGCATGCATTTACCAAGTCTACTTCCATAAAAGCGCGTGGTTGGTTAATGTTTCTCCCTTCTCTCTCTTCTGTATTCTCCCCTTTAAAATCTCTCCGGATTCTCTCCCTGGCTCTACATAACAATTTCGCCCTTTTTTTTAAATCCTTTTTATTCTTTTAATTTTTAAAGGAGGAAAAAGAAAAAGAGTCTATTCTCTCACTTCCAAAAGGCCCCTTAGACATCGCGTCACTCTCTCATTTTCCTCTCTTGGTAGAACTTCCTCTCTCTCTCTCTCTCTCTCTCTCTCTCTCTCTCTCTCTCTCTAAAGAAAAGAAAAAAAAGAAAAAAACAAGAAATTCTGATTTTCAGTATTTTTGTTGTGAAGAAAAAATCGAATACAAAACCTTGCCGGGAAAGCTCTCCATCGAAGAAGAAAGCGACGACGACGACGATTTTTAATCGTTCATCATTGTCTGAACGCAACCCTAGAAGTAAGGGGCAAGAAAATAAAAAGAACAAAGAAGGAAAACCGATTCGCAGCTGAGTCATGAGACCGAATCAATCACCACCGCCGGGTATCGGAATCGGAATGGGAACGGGAATGGGAAACGGAACGGCTAATCGAAACAAGCAACGGAGGCGGCCAGACTTAACCCTGCCTCTTCCTCAGCGAGACCCGATAGTGGCTGTTCCTCTTCCTCTGCCACCTACCACCAGCTCCGCCCCGTCGACGAGTCATCAGCAAATTCAGCAATTGAGCTTTTCAGACCTCGACCGAATCAACCGTATAGGAAGCGGCGCCGGGGGAACCGTTTACAAAGTGATCCACCGTCCAACGGGGAGGCCCTTTGCCCTAAAAGTGATTTATGGGAACCATGAAGACATGGTGCGTAGCCAGATCTGCCGCGAGATCGAGATTCTTCGCGGCGTTAACCACCCAAACGTGGTTAAATGTCACGAATTTTACGAGCACAATGGGGAGATCCAAGTGCTGCTAGAATTCTTGGACGGCGGATCCCTTGAAGGGACACATATCAGCCTGGAGGCCCACTTGTCAGATGTTGCCCGACAAATCTTGAGCGGGATGGCGTATCTCCACCGCCGTAAAATAGTGCACAGGGATATCAAACCTTCGAATCTGTTAATCGATTCAAGGAAGAATGTGAAAATTGCAGATTTTGGGGTGAGCAGGATTTTGGCTCAGACTATGGATCCCTGCAATTCATCGGTGGGTACTATTGCCTATATGAGTCCTGAAAGGATCAACACGGACTTGAATCACGGCCAATACGACGGTTATGCCGGTGATATTTGGAGTTTGGGCGTGAGCATATTGGAGTTCTATTTGGGGAGGTTTCCGTTTGCCGTCGGGCGGCAGGGCGATTGGGCAAGCTTGATGTGTGCCATTTGTATGTCTCAGCCACCGGAAGCTCCGCCGACTGCTTCCAGGGAGTTTCGTAATTTTATTGCTTGTTGTCTGCAAAGGGAGCCGGCGAGAAGGTGGACGGCGACTCAGTTGTTACAACATCCTTTTATATCAAGGAATAGTGGAGGCCAAAGAGAGGTGAATCAGAACCTACATCAACTATTGCCTCCCCCACGTCCCCTTTCTTCTTAGTCTTTTCGAAATATATTTTGCGAATTATCTCCATGATTTTTGTTTTAATCTTTGTTCCTATTGTTATTGTTGGTGTCATTAGTTCCCCTCCACCCCCAACCTTCTCTTTTTCCTCTTTAATCCTCTTGTAATTTTTCATATGATGGGTCAGATTCGATTTTTAGAAGGGGAGTGGGGTTTATGCTCCTGGCTTCAACGTTCAATCAGAATCGAATCTGTCTGTCTGTGATGATAGAAAAAAAAAATTCTTCTATCAATGGCCCAAACTTTGCTGTTGAATCTTGTGTTGTATTTCAGTTCAGGAGAAATTGTAGATTGGATGTGGGGAGGTTGGGTTATTCATTGAAAATATTCAGATTTTCAATCTATGAGAATAAGATATGCTCAACTTGATCTATTTGCATTTGCTTTTATTATATGTTGGAGTAACATGATGTATATTTATGTATGATATTACTTTCTTAAATCAAATTTGCTTTTGAAGTGAGCTGTTCACAGATGGTGTAATATTTGAGAAGCACACAAGCACATTCATTATTATTCATTACAATCTGGAACTCTTATTTTATTTTGTATTTTTTATGTGAATTGTAAATGATGGTCTAGAGAGCTATATGATATTTGTGACTGTGCTATAAGTTAGCAAATAATGAAGTGAGGCAGAATTTGGCCATGCAAGCATTCCTTTTTTCCCTTTTTGATATAGAAATATAATTCCAGCCCTCTTTTCTATCATTAATTCCTTTTTTAATAAAAAATTATACATTTTTCATAACGGTTTTGGTGTAATTTTATATGCTAATCAAGGTTCTATAATTAATTTTAAAAAAAATCTAGGTCGTTTTGTCAGATTAGGGTCAATCATACCTTCGAGGGAAAAAGAGAAGATTAGGGTCAACATAGTTTTTTATTACAGGAGATGTTTAGGAGCAAAGTGACATTTTCCCGGCGTAGTTCAGAAACTTTGTGCATCGATTATTTTAGCATGTAGAATGATTTATTCATTGTAAAGCTGCTTTTTGTGGCTGGTGCAATATTTAGTCATTTTTAGGTTTCAGTTTTGTAATGTGAATGGAATTGCTCTCTTGTGTGTGCACAGATAGATAGTCGCTGCTTTGTAGGGTCGTGTTCTTTCTATTGTTGATTGTAACATCCACTAATTGAAGTAAGATTGTGAGACACAACAGCAAAATGTGACTCTTTCTTTCTGTCAATTTTGTGTATCTGCTCAAATTAAGTGCTTTCCTTTTGGATGTGGGCCTGCAAATGTTATCATGACCTGTATTGGCTTCTATATATATATTTTGCTTTCAGGAAATTATTTCCAGTTGTTGAAGTAAATCTAATTTTAATATCAATGTAGATTCTGAATATGTACACATTTGCATCTTCATACCTTTTTTTTTCATTAATTATAGTAATTTTACATAAATGGTTTGATACTATGATAAGTATTGGAGAAGCATATGATGCTCACAAAAATCTCTTCTATATGTGGAATGATGCTGAGTACAGGAGTGCATCACATGGGAATAGATAGGGTGACCCCTTTTGAAAAATGCCCTTGTTAGCATTTTTATACTATATATATTTTTGATACTTTTGACATGTCAGCAATTCTCTTTTGACTATACTTGCTGACATGGCAAAAACTGAAGTTTTACGTGTAAAAATGGATTGCCGCATTGTCCACTCACTTTTATTTGTCTTTGTTCCTTAATTAGTTTTCATCAGAAATTTCTGTTTCTATTTTCAGTGGAAATTATTTAAACATGGTTATTTACTAATATAAAAAATTAATTAGATAGTTTTCAATAATATTTAAAATGTTTTTCTTGAAAATAGCTTTTCATGTGTAAATGACATTGTCAAATAGCTATAATTCAATGAATATAGAGATGTATTTCTTTAATATATTAAAATTACTTTTTAATTTAAAAAAAAAAAAAAAACACTTTTCGTACTTTGTAGCCAACCTGTTCTCCTCTTTCCCGCGCAAGAGTGAATCGTCTTCATCCACTCGCTGAATGCTTTGTTCCTCATTTGTAGTCTCGACTGGAGTGGTTGAACAGGTCAAGTACCTTTAGGATTGTGCAGCTTCTAAGTTCTTTCAAGTTCTAACAAGAAGCAGTGTCTCCTCGATTTCCTCTCCCATAAGCTACTTTAGTAAATTAGTCTTCTTGTCACATGGACTCATAAATGGGCATAAGACTTCATTCTTCTTTCAAGTTCAAAACTTTAAACCCATGTCCATCTTTACTTTGGACCAAATCAAAGTCCAATAATTCCTTCCAGCAAGATTTACGTGAGGTCTATTTAATAGTGCAAATTTCTCTAGAGCCACAACATACGTGCACACTGCCTTCACCATCAAAGACCTTGGTCAAGTAAAATACTTTCTTAGCCTGAAGATAGTCAGGTCCAGTGAAGAAATGTTTCTACATCAACGGAAGTACATTAATGATATTGTATTTGATATTGGCCTCAACCATGTAAAGACTATAAACTTTCCTTTCCCAAAAGGTATAAAAGCTTGACAAAAATACTGGAGAACTCTTGCCTAACCTAGAGTAGTATAGAAGGTTAGTCGGCCGCCTGTTGTATCTTAGACTCACAATCGAACATCACCTACTCCACACAGCAGCTCAGCTAATACATGCAGACACCACAGAAGCCCCATTTCAATGTTGCTTTGCATGTAGTCTAATATTTTAGAAGGAACTCTCAAAAAGGTCTTTTCTTTCTGACATTCATAATTTTTTAAGTTTTTGCCTTTTGCGACTCTGATTGGGTCGCATGTCCCACCTCTAAAAAATCCTTGATCGGATTCTGCATCTTCCTCGAATTTTCCTTAATCTCCTAGGAAACCGAAAAATAAATGACAGTTAGTAGATCCTCTGTAGAGGCTGAGTATAAAAATATAGTTTCTACTGTATGCGAGTTGCAATGGATAGTTTACCTGCTTAAAGAACAAGCTAGTGCTCCCTATTCCGCTCCACTGTGACAATAAAGCAGCCTTGCATATCATAGCTAACTCCATCTTTCATGAAAGGACGAAGTATCTAGAGATTGACTATCACATCGTTCGCAATCAAACCACAAAAGGTTTCGTTACCACAAAGCATGTTCCTTCTCAACACCAAATTACTGACTTATTTACCAAACTTCTCGGAGCGTCTATCTTCCATCATATACTGTCCAAGATGAGACTTCACTCTTCTGAAGCGTCATTATCTTGTGGAGCGGATGTAAAGCGATTTGGTGTGAAGTAATTTGTAAACTCTAAATTTTTTCTCAATACTTTTTCTTAATTCGAAATAAAGCATAATTTTTCAGCAGTCGAGCAATTAAGCAAAATGTTGTGTTTAAATTAAGCAAAATACAACGTTTTGCTCAATTGGTTAAACAATGTGTTTCTACATGAAGAATGTAGAATGAAAGCTATACACATTTTTTTTCCCTTTTTACTTTAGCTAATTGTGTCAGCTATCTTTCTTATTACTATTGGAGAATAATCTTCTCTTTTGTATAAATATGTGTACGGAGCAATCAATAAAATAATAATTTTTCTTCTCTATTAATTACTTTTACAGATATTTTAAAATAATAGTTAATAAGGTTGAACAAAAAAAATCTCTAAAATATTAAGTTACATTATTATCAATTTTAAACTTGTCCTTAGGACAAATGTTACCACTTCACCATCAAAGAGCCATCTCATTTTCTCTCTGGTATGTATGGCTATATAACCTTTTGTATGAATTTTTTAAAGTGCTCAAGTGTTGATTCGATTGTTTTCTCTAAAGATTTCTCTGGTTCAAAGTTTGTTGTGGTTTATTATTATATATGAATACAAAATTAAAATTTTACTACTCATTGAGAATTGCTATGTATTATTTAATCACTTTTTCCTGTTTGTGTTTGGTGATTATATATATTTATTTATGTTTAGTTTGTTCTGAATTTTGATGAGTTTATGCTCCTAAAGTTAATTTGTACTATTATATCTTGAATTTTCACTCTTAACCTTCGCATTGCCTCTTTGGATTTTGCATCCTTTGTTCAACGAGGATATTTATGCCTTCACCAAGAAAATTCACCTCAACATTCAAATCTACCCCTCCCTTTTTGTTATTATGCCTACTAATTCTAATAGTTTGTGATTTGGTGTTTACTATTAGCTGTTATTGTTATTAATTCGTATTGCATGTTATTTTCAATTTATTTTTGTTTTTGATTTTATTGTTTAAAAAAAATAAAGAATATTGATATAAAAAAAAAGTCAAATTTTTCAATACCATAAAGTAAAATACTTGAAAACAAAATTAACAAATAAACTGAATAATAATTTCTCTATACCATAAAAGGATTTTCGTATTGTTTTGTTCAGTCTTTCTTCTTTACCCCCACCCCAAAAAATAAAAAAATAAAAAAAAATAAAAACAAAAGAGAATTCAAAACCAGACGTAAATGCGCTCATATTTTGAAAAATAGTTTTAACTACAAAGAGACCACATTGTGAAACCGTGATATTAACTACAAGCAGTTCAGACAGGTAATTTATCCGACTTAAATTTCCAGGTTCCACTGTCTAAATTACAAAGCATATAGGTATATTAGGGAAGGGAAGCGGGTGAAGTGGCGTCCCTTGTACAACTCACCGCTCATACAACACCCCTACGTCATTGCATTATCTCGAGTATAATAAAAACTACCGAGGAAGAATTACACAGAGAATTAGAATTTACAGGAAGAGTTAAGAATTGGAATTAGGAGTCAGGTTGCTCAGATTTCAGAGGTACACCAGATGAGAATGCACAGCTCCCATTTTGAAGGTGGAGGCTGTTGGCAACCATAGAATCACTAACTAAACCCACATCTACATCATCAAATTTCAGGGTGCCTCTGATTTTCCTGTTACTGAAATTTTAAAAAAAGAAATGACATCATTCATTAGATAAAAGAAATTAATTAGCTTTTTTGCCAAGGAAAAGTACCTATTCAAGCGATTGTTGATAGAGGTCAGGTCTTTTGAAGGGCTCTGATATGCATGAGTGCTCTCTCCCACACAAGCATAATAACTTTTTGAGCTGTGGGAGATTAGGGCATCCATCTAAAAGCATCATCAAGTTATACAAGACATTAATAGAAGGGCCAAGGGCATGCTCTACCTAAAACCAAGTAGTTTGATTTTGCAGTCAATAACTGTTGTCAAGTTTTTGCCGCATTATGACCATTAGGATGCACAAGCACACAGCCACACCAAGTCACTGAAATGTCCTTGAATTGTTTTTGCTAGGACACCAATAACAACCGACCAACCAAAAAAGGACTTCAGTTATGTTATTCGCCTCCTCTTCTTATTATTTGACAGTCAAATATATAACACAAGTGGTGGAATTTATTTCTATTTATTGTTTAAAAGAAACGTGATATATAAATGAGAAGCTTTCCACTGTTAAGTTAATTAGATCTTAAATTTTAAAAATATAAGATATGACAAACCCTTTATAAATAATTGAATAAATTGGGTGAAAACTGGGTTGGTTCATGTTGATTCACTATTGATTCTTTCAATTTAGACAAAATTTAGGTAAATTTGCAATATACCCTATATATTTGAATTGGTAGGATGTAGAATCGAATCAGGAATCATAAGATTCAAGTACATTTAAGATATTCGCTCTATAGATTTGAATTGATTTACTGAAAAATTTTATTTGAATCGTAATATTCTACAACAGTACTATTTCCCAAAAAATAGGAAACAATAGTTCTTCTATAACAAAATTATATTATAACATTTTTATAATTAAAACTAAATAAAAATAAATAAACAAGGTAAAAAAAATTGAAACTGAAACAATAAAGTTTTTAAATATTTTTTTAAATGATTTATTTTTTAATTAGGAAAGTTATAATTTTTTTTATTTTTTGAATTAGAAAATGATTTTCTATTTTTGCAAGTGGATGCAATTTCTATATTTTTTTTCTTATTTTCTGTATTTCAAACCAAATTTTTAGTTTTTAAACATTTAACTATGATTTGGAAAACAGTTTTAAGATGTTTTCCACAGTTTTCCTTTATAATAAAAATTTGTTTTCTAGTTCTTTTCCAAATGGAAAACATTACTCTTTCATAACAAAAATATTATAATATTTTCCTTAAAAAATTAAATAATTTATTTAATTATGAAAGTTATGAGTATTTTTTACTATTATAATTTGAAAACGGTTTTTTATTATTATTATTATTATTTTTGAAAGCAACGGATTTTTATTATTAAAAGGTGAATATGTTTTACATATTTTTCCTTATTTTCCATAAAGAATGAAATCTACAGTTTTCTTAGAAAATAAAAAATGATAAACACAAAGCTGTTTTTTGTAAGTAAACACACCTTTAGAGTTCCAAAATTTATTTTCCATTAGTAACACTGTCAGCTTTTTATTGGAGTAGAGTATTAATATGCCCAATCTGACTTTTTTTTTCCGAATAAATAGTTACTTTATGTTTAAGTCCAAATAAATCCAGACCCAATAAAATTTTTTAATAATAAAAATAATTCTATAATTTTTTAAATATTAAAAATTATTTAATGTATTTATTCTAGAACTTTTTTTTAATTTTTATTCTAATTTTTGTTTTAGTTAAAAATAGTAAATCATTTTTAATATTTAAAATTATAAAAAAAAACAATGTCATTGGATTAGCACTTATTTGGACCTAAAGGTAAAAGTTGGAGGCTTTATTTGGCTAAAAATGTCAATTTGGCTTATTTGGACTTTGATGAAAAGTTTAAAGGTTTATTTGAATCTCTTCTCTGAAAAATTATATAGTGAAGCGGGTGTATCATGTAGGATTGCCTGCATGTTACAATAAATTTCTCCTTGAACTTTTTTTTGTAATTTTTATTCTAATTTTTGCTTTAGTTAAAAATAGTAAATTATTTTTAATATTTAAAATTATAAAAAATAATAATATGTTATTAGGTCCGCACTTATTTGGACCTAAAGGTAAAAGTTGGAGGCTTTATTTGGCCAAAAATGTCAAAATTGGCTTATTTGGACTTTGATGAAAAGTTTAGAGGCTTGTATGAACCTCTCCCCCGAGAAATTATAAAATGAAGCAGTTGTACCACGTAAAATTGCCTACATGTTACAAGCCAATAAAAGATGGATAACTAACTAGCAAGTTTTTTTTCCAGTAACTATTATACAATTGTCTATCTCTTATTGGCTTGTTATACCATGTAGGATTGTTGGTAGGATCGCTTCACTGTATAGTTTTTCCTCTTTCCCATTTGAAAAGGTTACAAGCTGATTTCACAATGAAGGAAAACTATTATTTAAGAAGGTTCCAGCATAGAAGAACACAATGTCTCATTAAATGATACAAGACAAGATAAACCATACTGAAAACATTTTTGTTTCAGTGTTCATATAAATTAAAAGCAAGGTGAAAATGCTTTACATATTCAAAACAAGTCTCGAACTGACAGGAAATAACCCATACTTCCTACACACTCCTTTTATGGTTATAGTCAGCATGCCAAATAAGGTTGACTAGATTTTTTTTTTTTTTTTTAAAAAAAAGGAGAGAATCAAATGCAAAATATCTCTAAATGAAAAAGGTTGATGGGAAAAAAGTACCTTGGATGTCCGCAATGGAGAGACATACACATTATGTGCTGCAGAAACTTTCTTTGGAGACATATCAGGAAGACTTGGGAAAGGAGATACTTTAGGTGATGCAGGACATTGACCTGATAAGCCAAACACAAGCATGTTTAAAAATGACTCGGAGGCAATGGCATAGACACCAAATATATAACTATATGGCATTACTAACAAAGTAATAATGATTTAAAAAAATAAAAAAGAAAGAAAAAGAAGAAGAAGAAAGTACCGTCTTTATTATTATTGACTTCAGGAACCTGGCTAGCTTTTGCAACTGTTCCAACAGAACCAAACTCCACCAGCAAAGGCTTCGCAGCAGGAATGAATATTTCATTGTAAAATGTAATAATGTCAACATGATCTTGGCCTCTCCTCTGTTTTGATACCATCTAAAGGTCAGAAATCCACAAAATGCAACAGCAAAGAGAGTAGAGATTAGGCATCATACTCCATCAGGGCAAGCTGAAGACCAATCAACAAACACACTACAGAAAACTTGTGGTTTGCATTGTGGTTGCTTCCTATAGTTGTAAATGATCTCCCTGAAGGTTAGGTTAACTTTGGAAATCTGGAGAACAAAACATGAGCATGAGAAGTAAATGCGAAAGATGACATCAAATCATTCAATAACAGCCAATAAACTCTCAGAAGTTACTAACAGCAAACCTTCGCAACTCCATAGAAACAGCAAAGAATGATCTGGTCAATGTGGCGGTTAAAGAACAAAAATGTCCGCTGACTAAGGATTTGTTGAAAAAGATGATACACATTCTCTCTTACATGCTGCTGAGACTGTTGTAACCTTTCAACCACACCATTGATTCTGACAGCAGCTAACTTATTAATCTAGGCAGGACAAAAAGTAAGGACAAGTAAATTATGGAACATAATTAAAATAAAATAAAGAAATATAGTTTTATGTTGACCAAATTCAAAAGTGACCAGAGGGAAATCCTGTCAAAGGAACTTGATTCAAATAAGGAAGTTATTTTCTGTATAAACTCTTCAACAACAATTAAATTAAAAATGATAGAAAATCCACAAAACTTTCACCAGCATGCTCAACAACAGGTGAGACAAATGGTTTAGACAGACAAATATAGCTTTCCAGAATATTTATCTTCAGAAGCAAATATACAAGTATCCAACTCAATGTTCTATAAATGCATGAAAGAGGATCCGATACCATAGGAACTTGAGCTGCTTTACAAATACATTCTATTTCAAGTCAATTAAAGCTAAGCTTAAGGTTCTTAAAATTGGCTATAAACAAACTTGGTCCCATCATTTTAAGCTTGAATATACTCGATCCAACTTCTAGTTTTTAATTTTTGGCAGACTCTTGAACCAATGATACATCAGGTAGTACCTCACCCTTTAATTATTGATCCATGCATGCTTCAAGATGAAGCCAAGTTGAATACGCATCACCCAACCAAGCACGTACCCATAACTCTGTTTCCAAAACCAACCACCACCACCAATGCAGAGTATATAGAGAGTGAATTACTATTTAGTCCCTATACTATAGGGTAACTGATGACTTCGTCCTCATATTTACAGAAATGTGTTTGTTAGTCCCTCCATCACTTTTGATTCTATTCACGGTTCACCACTTGGTCCTTCCATCCATATTTGTTAGTCACTGGGTTTTTGGACTGATCAAGGGACAAACCCTTTTGTTCCCAAAATACCCCAATTTCTCTCCTCTCTCTTCCTCCCCTTTTCTCCCTCTCCCCATCCCCAGCTCAGAAGACAAAAGCCTGTCTAGATTTGAGGTATTCAACTGTTTCAAATTTGCAGAGGAAAAGTTGTGATGTGACTAGACACGCAGGGTAACTCATTCATGAGGCGTAATTGCAGCAATTCAAAATATTAGAACCTATTAAACTCCTCAGATGGAATTTTTCTTGCATTAAGAGAAGTTCTCATGTGGATGAGAGAACAAAACAAAATGCCCAACAAGTTTTCAGTCCTTGATATTTGATTGGAATTTCCCATCTCACCATCATCAAAACAAGGAAAATGGCAAGGGACCATCCCTGAAACTCTGGTTTTCATCTGTGTTGTAGATTTACAATGATATATATCACAAGGACCAAACAGTAATTGTCCATATATATGAAAAGGGCGGTCATTTTTCCTTTATAGCCAGACAGCAAGGAGACCTATGCATCCAGTACTCAAAGCATATGAACAATTATCTTAGGTTGTCAAGTTGGCAATAAAATGACCATTGACATTAAAATATCATGCCCACTACCTTGCTAAAGAATATATTAATCCCAGTTTCTGCACATGTTTCCCCTCCTCCCCCAGGGTTGGGACGTGTTGGACTGAAACAAAAATCCACATACAGAACTCACAGTTAGATAACATCAAAGTGCTTTAATATTGACCCTAAAGGTCAGAGATGCCACTTCATGTCGTCCTAAGAATAGCAATTTACCTGGCAAAGGCAGACTGCAAAGGAGGTGGTGGTAGCTTTGATTTAAGGTTAGTAATGGCAAGTAGGCGATCCTTCACTGGTGATGTAAATGAGTTCCGCTCTACTAACACACTGCGGATATCTGTGCATGGTCTCTTTGGAGACCTGATATCCCCATTCTGACCTGGAAATGATACATGACAACCAATGAAATGAAGCATCAGTACATACAAATCTGAGTGAATACAAGTTACATATGTTGCTACTTCAGATCATATATATATATTTCTTAAAAAGAACTACCTGGAGATGACTCAGGCTTTTGTGAAGAAGGAATTGGTGGCAAACCTCCAGAAGAAAAGTTAACATGCATGGCAATTGCATCCAACGATGACATTGGTTCTGCTAATAGCCCAAGACGACTTATCTCCACAGAAAGGGAGGGTCTTGCTACAGTCAAGGAATTATACATTGAGGAGCCCTTCTCCCACACCATGCTCTCCAAAAGTCGTTCTTCCAATGAATTCAAATGCCTCCTCAACTCCCTTGGGAGAGACTCCTCATGTCTGACAAAGCTCTCTATCACTTTGCTAAGATCAAAAGCTGTAATGCCAGTTCTCTCCAAAACTGCAGGAAAGAGCATTGTGACAGTGTTATGTGTAGCCAGAACAAGTTCCGCAGAACATGCGAGCATACATCTGTGGAACCTCTCATTAGTTAACAAAGAGGTCAAATTAGTTGCATGAAATATTTGAGCTTCTGCTGTGCACATTGCTTCAAGAACCCTGTAATACAGCTTTAATGCTTCCATTCTTCGTTGTTCTGCCCATATGTTGTCCATCAGGTTTGTACTTTGCAGACTGCCGGTTACACAACAGTCTCCCAAGGCACTACTTGGAAATATAGCCTCCAATATTATCTGCGCTCTACGTATGACATCATTTGCGACATCCCTATCACATAATGCAAGGAAGCGTTCAAGCTGTACCGAGGGTTTTGATGGAAGTGGAGAAATAACAGTCCAAAGCCACTTTGCAGTTGTCATTGCTGTGCTTACAGGTGTAGCAGCCATCTTAGAATTTGTGCTGCCTAAAATGCCATTTGTACGAGATGGAGGGGATCGAAGGGGACAAAGCAGACTTGTAATTGTCTTTATTGGTGAGGAAATCTGATCAAATTTTCTCTGTAAAGAGCAAGTAATTAGAAATTAACCATGTTTTAAATGAAATAAAATAAATCATAAACATTTAAACAATAATTCTTTATAGAATGAATGTATAATTTGGCCCCTGACTTTTACACAAAAAAGTCAATTTGCATCCTAACATTTTCGTTGCTAGTATTTAATATCCAATCTTTATGAAAGTAACTCTGACATTTTAGGTGTTAAATAATTACATTTTATAAAGTTTGAGAGTTCTATAATCACATTTTATAAAGTTTGAGGGGTAAATAGTTACACTTTTATAAAGGCCAGGTGTCAAATGTTAACAACGAAAAGGTTAAGGTGTTGTGTAAAAGTCAGGGTTGATGTCTTTAGCCTTCTTACTGTCTTGACTTGTAGTATGTGAAATTGGCATAAACTTACTTTAGTGCCCGTTACATTTATGGCACCTCCAGATGGGCTTCCTGAACCAAGTAAGCTGTCTTCCTCATTGATAAACACCCTCTCATCCAGTTCACCATTAGAATGAATTGCATCCTCATAATCCTTCTCTAAAATAGCCAAATTGGATTGCACTGATGATTCTTCTATTAAATCTTCATAATAGATCAAACCATCTGCATCAAAGAGAATGAGAATTTCAGAAGCATAAAAGGAAAATATTTTTCCAATATTAAAATATTCACAGCCGTAAATATGGATTTCAAACACACCTGGATTAATATTATCCAGGTTTTCATTTTTACACTCAGATGCCAAACAGGGTCTTTTCTTCAAAATATCTGCTATTATATCATTGGTCTTCTCCATTGTTTTTCTCAGCTCATCCTCAGAGGTGTCATATTTGTTGCAAAGTGATGCCAGTAAGTCAACACCCTTGTCACCCTTCTTGACTGTACTATACACAAAAAACTTCTAATTACAAAATTTTGAAAATAGTAATTCTCTGAGAAAGTGAGAAATTTTCAAACAAAAATGCTAAACAGGCAAGATTATTACCAAACCATTGAGAGTCATTTAAGTTGAAATTTCTGAAGCGAACTGGAATGTGAATTATCAAAATAGCCTGACAAGTTCCATTAAATGGTAAAGAATGTCATTATCTGCCATGATACTATCTTGCAAAGACCTAAGGCACAAAAAAGAAGAAATAAAAAAGAAAAGATATTACTTGTATCTTTTGGTAGGACTGCTAATTCTTAGGAATTAAATTTATGAAACCTATAGGTAAATAATAGAAAAGGCAATAACATGCAATTTTTTTTTACCAGAACATAGTAGTATTAATAATTAATAAAATTGGGGGACTAACCAGCACAGAAACTAAACCATTTGTGCAGGTCACCAAATCTTTAAAACGGCTGAATGCATGTACACGGAGTGCCAAAAACAGCAACCACCCAAAACGATAATATTCTGACATGGCTCCTGTGTCGCTTGTAACTGCTGACTGCTTATCATCATTTGCATCACTTGTCAAGAAAAGTTCCCTATATACACTTTTGTAGTGCCTAGAACCATTTAATAACAAGATACAGTGTTATTTACTTGAGAATTTTTCTTTCAATAAAGCTCATGAAAGCAAATTTGCACTCAAAATTCACTTGCATGGTGAGAGATCATATAGTCACTGCACCAGAAGATGCACTTGTATAACAAAATACAGAAAGTTCCCTTACATATAGATGATAAAATTACCATGTCATTAACTTCATATGAGACATTGCTTATAGTATATTTCTGGAGCAAATCAGCACATATATCTACATAGTCACCTGATTGGATAATTTGCCTGATAGTGATTTTAAAAAAGATCTACTTTCAACAGTAAAATATGAAGTTTTTTGCAAGCAAAAACAAATAGTACAGTCCCACAGAATGCCTGCATGTTGTATCCACAAGCACCAAAAGACAAATTCCATAAACATACTGTACCTGTTTAATCATTAATATTTTTCTGTCTGTTTGTAATTATCAGTGCAAATCAAAAATAATAGATGGCGGTGATTTCGTAAAATCAATCCTACTATCTAATTGTCAGAATTCTCCTTCTAGTTCTTTGGAAATTAATTTAGTAAGCCAGAGAGTTTGCACCTCCACGCAATAAAAGAAATGGGTATTGCCAAAAGTAAATCTTGTACTTTTCAAATTTTTACAATTCTATCCTATAATATGAAAATTGCCAATTAAACCATATACTTTTAAACTTTTACTAATTGTAGCCTATCAATTAAAAAACCATTGATCAACTAATGGAGGCACTACGGCAATGGCATGTCCATGCCACATCATTGCATCATACTACAAAATAACTGCCAAAAAAAATACTGTATTACATGGCGCTGATGTGGCATTGACACAGCATCTTCATTAGTTGATTAACAGATTTTTAATGATAGGGTACAACTGGTAAAAATTTATAAGTACATAGTTTAATTGGCAATAGAATTGCAAAAATTTGAGAAGTAGAGGGTTTGTTTTAGCAATTACTCCAAAAAGAAATCATACAAATAGACACATCGATTGGAAAGCCATCTGACTTTGTTGGATTTAACCATTAATTTGAAATGTCTCCAATGTAAAAAGCAAGTAAAGAAGATAAAATTGTTTGAGTACAGGTGGCTGGTTATGAACACTCAAGAAAGAACAATAAAAAAAGAGGGAAAGAGCAAATGATTTATTAAAGTGTAGACTTTGCATTAGACATAGCAACACAAAACATTCCCCAAACAAACTACTAAAAGCCTGTTCAAGTATTCTAGCACATATATTAATAGAACTGCAGCAAAAGTAACTTCAAGAAATTGTACAAAAGCAAGCCACCCATATTGTCAGCCTTCTAGAATACTTAGCAACCATTGATGGGCTACTTAAATAAACTCAAAACAAACTGGAAAAGGAAGTTCTAGAATACTAAACAAGCTAAGCAGATGCATAAATATTATGAAGTAGCAAACAGTAAAGTAGTGGATGCCTGTAAAAACACCTAGAGCAGCAGAGACAAGTACGACAAGATTTTTACCTGCTTAAAATGTTTAGATGCTCAAAATTGGCTTGCTGCTCCTTTGCCTAATAGAAGAAAGTGGAACATATAACCATAAAAAAAATTCTCAAACAAATATACAGAATTATGCATCTAAAAAAATGTTAATAGAAAAAAGTTACAATTCAACCACAAGTCTGACATATAAATACCTCAATTCTGCTCTCCCAATCTGCACCATACATATTACTCAAGACTGGACCAGCCTTGACAGTGTCTTGCTAGTAGCTCTTTAAAGAATTCAACAACGTAACAAGATATTATATTGCGAACTAGACTAAAGCTAGGAGCATGAACAGTCAAGCTCCTGAAATGAACAATGAAGCAGCTCTGTGTACCAAACGCAGAGCACCACCAGGAAGCCGCTGCAGGATGTTTTGCCTTCACAGTAGGACTGGCAAGCTGGCACTAGGACTTTGGCACCGAGACACGATGTGCTACGATTAAGCTGTTGGAGCAAGGAGGTGAAAGAAGCAGCTCAATTGAGGGGCGACCAGAGGAGTATTCAAAGTCCTTTTAAAAAAGTAGAAAGGAAAGAGATTTTGGAAGAGTGTCAAAACTGAGTGAAAAACGAAAAAAGATCCAAGAAATCAAAGTATGTGGAAACAGAAGACAGGTGAGGTTTAAATATCATGTTGAATCCCACATTGGGTAATGTAAAGGCTTAGGCATTCCTCTCTCAAGGCACTCCTCCTCTTGAGCTCCTTGAGGGAGCTTAGCTCAAGGGCTGAGTTAAGCCTGACCCACATATAATATGTGGATCCTTACATATTTTTTGGTGAGTTAGGCCGTGGAAAAGAAAAACTCAGTTAATTTGATTATATTTCCCTTTTTTTCTACTATTGGAAGAATAATAACTTAAAAGAGTGACAATCACATAGAAATCGCACTACCTTATAGACTTGATCTAACTAAAACACTAGTCAACGCAACAGTAAAAAACTTTATTTTCCAAGCTTCTAATCCAGCATGAGGAACTTCGTGAAAATGCACCACCTTGCAGAGCCAATCTAAGCATAGCCCTTGTCACACAAGGTGACAAATTTTGAACCCAAACCTACTCATTCCTGTGCATCTTACTCAGAGATCAAAAGTTCAATCTCCAGAAATGCGGCATTGCCTTTATCCATCTCCCCAAAACTATCAAATGCACCAAATTTACGAGCTAAACAAGAGAATTGCTTTTTTCCTGTATTTCCCGGATGATAAAGCAAGTGCAAAATTCATAAGTGCATTACAGTATAATTGAAATAGCAGGACAAAAAGATATACAGTACGGTGGTCGCAGCGGTAACAGGCAGTGGTTTTCCGGTTGAATGTGTTGCACACTTTGAGACCTCTAATAACCTACTAATGTTAGAGCATTCGCAAAACCTAAGCATCAATTTTAGACTCACCGTGAGCAAGAGTACGGAGAAAGCTCAGCAGTGTGTACAACCGTAGGAGCGTGAATGTAGAAGAAATGAGAGAATTTTGATTTGAATTCCGGTGGAGAGGATCAGAAGAGGCGGGATCCCGCCGTATTAGTAGCGGATGGGGGAAGCTAGTGTTGAAGGAGAGCGACAACAGTCGAAGGAGGTAGCAGAGATGACACGTGTGCAGTAGTTGTTTAGGTTAGGGTTTTGTTTGGTTTGATGGAAAAATAAAGTTTTTCATAAGGCTCCAGTTATTTTGAAAAATAATTTTTCATATTTTATAGCGCGTGAAATTAAAAATATTTTTTTAATTAAAATTACTTTTTATATTTTGAAAATCCTATTAAAAATTTTTTATATAAATTTATTAATATATTTTATTTTTAAATTAAAATAAATAACAAAAAATAAACTATTTTTCAAAAACAAACAAAACTTAAAACGAAATTATAAGATAATTTTTTTTGTCAAAGATTTATAAGATAGATTGAAAGGTAGAAATTAAATCTACATTTCATCACATGGTGCACATAAAATGCGAAAAAATTTAAAATATTTGGGCAAAGAGTCAAAATTCATATATCAAGCTCAGACACGGCCTCAAACACAGTTTTAACGTAGTCATGAATCTCCTTGAAATTTTTAAATTTTTCTAGAGATATTAATATAATTTTACATTAATACCTCTAAACTTTCTTTTTTCTTTATTTTTTTTCACGTCAACTTCCAGCCTCCCATTTTCTTCCTTCTCTTAATTTTTATTTAATAAATTTCATTTTAATTCACAAATTTTATTTTATTTCGTTTTATTTAATAAATTTCATTTTAATTCACAAATTTTATTTTATTTCGTTAAATCTACTATTCATTATCCATTTTTTTCATTATTCATCTTTTTCTCTTTTTTATAGTGAGTTATTTTCTTATTTTCTTATTTTCTTATTTTCTTATTTTATCTTTTTATATTATTTTTTATTGTTAAGAATTAATTTATATTTTTTATTTATTTCATTATATTGTTAATTTATTATTATTTATTTCATTTAATCATTAACACTATTATTGTGGATGGTAGTTTAGTCTACTTAAAATTAAAAAAAAATTGTGTAAATTGTAAATATTATTTTTATGGATAATAATTTAATCTAATCAAAATTAGTAAAATAGTATAAATTCTAAATAATATTTTTATAGATAATAATTTGATCTAATTAAAATTAAAAAAAAATTTGTAAATATTAAATATTATTTTTGTAGATAATAATTTAGTGTAATAAAAATTTTAAAAATTATGTAAATATTAAAATATAATTTTTATGAACAACAGTGTATGTCTAATTAAAATTAAAAAAATTATGTAAATATTAAATATATTTTCTATGGGTAATAGTTTGTCTAACTAAAATTAGAAAAATTAAATAAATTTTAAATATTTTTAATGGGTAATAATTTAAATTTTGTCAAATATAATTTTATGGGTGAATTAATAAAATATAATTTTTAAAAAAATAAATTTTAACAATAAATATTAAATTAAATTATTAATATGTTGAAATTGTGTGTAATATTATAAGAATAGAGCAATTTTCTAAAAGAATGTTAATAAATGCATCGTTATCATCGTTGGTGAATCAACCTGTTTAATCAACTTCACTTAAACAAGTAATAAGGTATTTGCCTGATATTAGAAATCAGGTACGAAGAGCTTACCTATTAAAAGGTATGTGTCAACCACGCTATAATACCCGACTAGAGCTCGGCATCAGAATTTCTATCTTTCCGGCGGAATGTCCGATGGAATCCTGGATTCACGGGTGTCGGAGCCTTCTTGATGGGTAAAACAGAGGTTTTGAAAATGTTTTAGCATGTTTTTATGGTTTTTATGCAAGAAAAATGAGTTTTGAAAGGAAAAGTATAACATCCTCTGGGCCCACACCAGTGAATATTGTCCGCTTTGGGTTCACACCTAGCGTCCTTCCCCTCACGGGTTTGTTTCCGGGTCAAGGGATTTGATACCCTGTCTTCCCAAAACACGTCCACTGGGGTCTCTTTGGGCAAGGCTTATAAGGCCCTCTCCCCTTTAACCTCTTTCCGATGTGGGATAAGCCTTGCCCAAAGAGACCCCAATGGACGCGTTTTGGGAAGACAGGGTATCAAATCCCTTGACCCGGAAACAAACCCGTGAAGGGAAGGATACTGGGCGTAAACCCAAAGCGGACAATATTCACTGGTGTGGGCCTAGAGGATATTACAATTGGTATCAGAGCCTGGGCCTCATGAGTACGGTGTGCTGAGCGATGACGCTTAGGCCTTATGGGGGGAAGGAACCCCATGTAGGTGGATTAAAAGTATCCCACATAGGAAAGAGGTTAAAGGGGAGTGTAATACCCGGCTAGACTCCGGTATCGGAATTCCTACCGTCCGGTGGAATCTCGTATGTCGGAAGCCTCTAGTAGGGTAAAACCATGTTTTTATAAAATGTTTTAATGTGTTTTATGTTTTAAGCATGAAAGAAAATGAGTTTTTGCATGAAAATAGCTTTGGAGGAAAACTCAGGTTCGGCCGCCGAACCTCAAGTTCGGCCGCCGAACATGCATGCGTTGCGGGTGTGCTTTAGGCCCCCGAAAGCATAAGTGAGGGAAGTCCAGGTTCGGCCGCCGAACCTGGAGTTCGGCCACCGAACATGGTATGCATGCGGAGGCACATTCGGCCCCCGAACGTGGTCTGGCCAGCCACTATAAAAGGGTCCCTTAGCCGAAAACGGGCAAGCTTTTTCCCCATTTTCGGCCAAGGTGAGTCTCCGCCGCCCCTCACCCATCTTTGGCGTCTTTCCTCTAGATCTTTCAAGGTTTTCATTTGTTTTAACTTTATTTTGAAGATTTGAGCTTTTGAGCAAAGTTTTGGAGCTTGGAGGTTAAAGAACCCAATCTCTCCCAACTTCGAGTTTAGGTCGTCTCTCTCTCGATCTTCAAGAGGTAAGAGCCGATCTTAAGCTCATTGCATGTTTAAAGTAAGTTTTAAGTAGATCTATGGGGTAGAATGCATGTTTAGGTTATGGTTATGTTTATGGGTATAAATGTATGTTCTTGAGCAATGTGGATGCTTGATGTGTTGTAGATGGGGTTTGTGATGGTTTGAAGCCCCTAGGAACATGTATGCTTGTGTTTGTGTGTTGTAGAATAGGTTTGTTGCATGTTGGAAAGGTTTGGAGGCGAAATGTGCAAAGGGAGCCAAGTTTCTGCCCTTTGGCAGAAACCAGGTTCGGCAGCCGAAGGACTTTCGGCCGCCGAACATGGCTGGGGAGGCAGCCTTTCGGCTGTCGAAGCTTGCCCCCGAAAGGAGACTTTCGTCTCTGTCTGGCAGTTTCGACCGCCGAAAGTACCGCCGAACATGCATGAGTTTCGTCTCTGTCTGGGAGTTTCGGCCGCCGAAGGTGCCGCCGAACCTGCTTGACTTTCGGCTCTGAAGGGACTTTCGGCCGCCGAACCTGCCGCCGAAAGTGCCCTGTCCAGGCCTCCTTTGCATGTTTTTCTATGGTTATTTCAGGATGTTTTAAAGGGTTTTTGGGGAGTAGTTTAGAGATATGTTCTAGTATGTTTGGTCCCTCATTTGAGTCCACCTGTGTAGGTTCGGACCCGAGGAACCGAGGACCCCAGCAGTGAGTTCAGCTGCTTCGGTGTTGTCAGAGTCAGCCAGAGGTGAGTGGAACTAAACTTAACCTTTTAAATTGAGAAATTAAATGTTTTATCATGTTTCATGCATCATGATTATGCAATAGGGTGTTTGCATTAGTTTTCACGAATATGCCGCATTGCATCGATTGTTGTAGATGTGGGTGAATGTTGGATGACCCAATTAGTCCATGACAGGAAGACCAGGACCCCATTCTACGGCCTGGCACGGTTATGGGACTTGAAGACCAGGAGCCCAAAGGAGGCCCTGGGACAATGGTAAGTAATGTATGTTATGACAGGAAGACCAGGACCCCATGCTACGGCCTGGCACAGAGTTAGCTTGGACTAATTGATGACAAGTTCACCCAACCCTTATGTGAATTGTCTGTGTTATGATGCATTTCATTGGAGCATAGTATTAATATGTTTTATAGTTCTACTCACTGGGCTTTTAGCTCACCCCTCTCCCTTTACCCCCAGGCTTGCAGGTACAGTATAGTGCGGGAGTCCGGATAGAGTAAAGAAGTCATGCTTATGTAATAGCTAGCAATGGACATGATCAAATCGTAATGTAATGTCTCAATCAGTATAGATATGTAATGAGATGATGTGTATGGATGTTAGAGTGTGCTTGACCATAGATTGTTGTTATCCCTTTTTAATTACATGATCATAGAGATTTTTATGATGTTTATGTAAACCAACTCAGCATATGTTATGTCACCCATTGGGGGCACTGATGAGATCCCACTGAGGGATCAATGTTATGATTATGTTATAGTGCATGCACAGGTTGAGTTGGCGTATGAATGGAAAGAAAAGTTTTAATTTTTATGTATGTTGTTGATCATGTATGGGATTAAGCAGGTTCACAGGATGCATGTTAGGCTTGCTACGGATCCCGGCGGCCTTAAGTCGATCCGGATCCTAGCGCCGGTAGCGGTCCGATTTTTGGGTCGTTACAGAATGGTATCAGAGCCCTAGGTTCATATGGTCGGACCTAGAGTGTCGGGCTCATAGATGTTATAGAAGGTCAAGCACAATAGGAAAGATCATGTCCACTAGGATAGGATGTGGAGTCCTGTCTTACATAATGATGTGAAATGCCATGATTTTATGCATGTGCATTAATGATATGTGATGTATGTGATGCGGGTTCATGTGTGCCCACATGAACCATATGATGCTAATGTTTATGTGATGTGCACTGTTTTTCAGAAAACAGGATGAGAGGAATTCGTCGATCTGCACGATTGACTGGAGTGCCACCTGAGGATGAGGGCACGAGCGCCCGTCCTCCAGCATTGCCTAGGGCAATGTCTAGTAGGTGTAGCAGAGAAAGAGCAGTAAGAGACCCTAGAAGGTCTCTGGATCTGGGTAGGATCAGATCAGTTAGAGGAACAGTTCAGGGAGGAGCGTCAGAGGACATGGGGGATGATATGGATATAGAGCAGAGGAGGAATGGCAGTTTGGGAGTTAGCATGTCAGAAGAAGGTATGGGAGAGTCTCAAGGAGGCACTCAGACCTCGGAATTTGTTCAGCCACCCCACTACCCACACTTCTCACAGCATCTCGGGTATTCGATGGGAGGTACATCGGATTACCCTAGCTTCACCCCTTATCCCACACAGATGCCATACCCACCATACTACCCACCATATTCACAATACCCAATGTATCCACCTCCACCTTACTATCCAAATCCAGCAAACCCTACCTCAGAAAATGTTGAACCACCTTCACCACCTACAGAACCAGCAGCCCCAGTTACTCAACCTTCTAGACCTAGCTCAGCCAGTGGGAGCAAGGTCAAGATGACTGACTACATGAAACTGGGTGCTCCTCAGTATGAAAAAGGGGATGACCCATTTGTGTACCTTGAAAGGGTTAAAGTGATCACAGAGGAGATTGGGGCTGATGATAGTAGAGCCATTCAGATGGCTGGGTTCACGCTTAAGTGCAAGAAGGCACGAGAGTGGTTCAAGAGTTATGTGAACCCGAGAGTGGACAACATGTCTTGGGAAGAGTTTGCAAACGAGTTTGCAGGATGGGCTTTCCCAGATAGTTCAAGGGAGCTGAAAATGATAGAGTTTGAGCAGTTGAGGCAGACGGATGAAATGAGTGTAGAGGAGTACACCGATAGATTCTTGGAGCTGTTGCCTTTTGCTGGGCAGAGTCTGGATACAGATTCGAAGAAGTCAAGGAGGTATGTCATGAAACTTCATTCTAGGTATTCCTCCTTGATTCAGTCCGTGGACAGGGAGAGCTTCCATGCCATAGTAGATATGGCTAGGAAAATGGAGGCCAGTGCCATCATTCAGGGGACAGTTAAGCAGACAGTGGCACAGCCTTCTGGTTCTAAAACTCCGGGTGGGGGAAGATTAGATCCTTCTACCCTGAGTGCAGCAGCTTCAGGCAGTAAGAGATGGGGTAAACCCAAGGGTAAAAAGAATAAGTTCTGGAGTAAAGTCAAGTCCAGTCTGGGATTTGGGAGTGGCTCAAGCTCTGGTGCGGATAATGCAGTTTGTGCAAGGTGTGGTAGGCCACACAAGGGAGTATGTCGGCTTGGGACAAACGCCTGTTTCAGATGTGGTCAGGAGGGGCATATGGCTCGAGAATGTCCAAGAGCAGTCCCGATGGCTCAGTCCCAGCAGACAGCTTCAGGCAGTGTAGCGCAGCCAGCAGCTCCAGTCATGACTCAGGCCAGTGGCAGAGGCAGAGGGAGAGGGGCAGCCTCTTCTTCAGCGGGTTTCCGAGGTGAAGGTCCATCAGCTCCAGCACGGATCTTCACAATGACACAGCAGGAGGCAGATGCATCTAACACCGTGGTGGCAGGTAACTTAATTATTGGTTGTTCAGATGTGTATGCCTTGATGGACCCTGGTGCATCTCATTCTTTTATTGCCCCGAGAGCCGTGGGGAGGTTGGGTCTGATGACTTCTGGGTTAGAGTGTGCTCTCTGGGTCAGTGGACCCAAGTGTGATCCATCAGTGGCAGAGTCAGTCTGCCAGTGTAGTCCTGTGTTTGTTGAGGGAAGATGCTTGTCCGCCTACCTAGTGGTTCTAGATTTGACAGATTTTGACGTCATTCTAGGGATGGACTGGTTATCTACCCATGGTGCTACCTTGGACTGCAGGGACAAGGTAGTCAGGTTCAGAGGTCAGGATGGGTCTGAGGTTGTCTTCAGAAGAGACAGGAGAGGTACACCTAGAGGTCTGATATCAGCTCTTCAGGCTCGTAGGTTGCTCAGGAGGGGATGTCAGGGGTATTTGGCTCATGTGAGAGAGCTTAGCAGTCAGGTTAGAGAGCCCGCCTCGGTGCCAGTGGTTAGAGAGTTCTTAGATGTGTTCCCAGACGAGCTGCCAGGTTTACCACCTGCTAGGGAGATAGAGTTCGAGATAGAACTGATGCCTGGAACCCGACCGATCTCTATCCCTCCCTACAGGATGGCGCCAGCAGAATTGAAAGAGTTGAAGGAGCAGTTACAGGAGTTGGTAACAAGGGCTTCATCCGACCGAGTACCTCACCCTGGGGTGCTCCAGTTTTGTTTGTGAGAAAGAAGGATGGATCCCTTAGGCTTTGTATCGACTACAGGCAGTTGAATAAAGTCACTACCAAGAACAAGTACCCATTGCCAAGGATCGACGATCTATTCGACTAGCTAGCAGAAGTGAGTTGTTTCTCCAAAATAGATTTGAGGTCCGGGTATCATCAGTTGAGGATCAGGGAAGAGGACGTGCCAAAGACAGCTTTCAGGACCAGATATGGGCATTTTGAGTTCCTTGTAATGCCGTTCGGGTTAACCAACGCCCCTGCAGCATTCATGGATCTCATGAACATAGTGTTTAGCCAGTACCTGGATCACTTCGTTATTGTCTTCATAGATGATATCTTGGTGTATTCCAGGAATGCAGAGGAGCATGCCCATCATCTGAGGTTGGTTCTACAGACCTTGAGGGAACATGGCTTGTATGCCAAGTTCTCAAAGTGTGAGTTCTGGCTGAGGAGCATTTCGTTCTTGGGGCATGTAGTGTTAGAGAATGGGATAGAGGTGGACCCCAAGAAGACAGAAACTGTGGCTAACTGGCCTAGACCCACTTCAGTGACGGAGATCAGGAGTTTCTTGGGTTTGGCAGGTTACTACAGGAGGTTCGTTCAGGACTTCTCGAAAATAGCAGCTCCTCTGACCAGGTTAACCAGGAAAAATCAGAAGTTTGTGTGGACTGACCAGTGCGAAGAGAGTTTTGAAGAGCTTAAGAAGAGGTTGACTTCAGCACCAGTGTTAGCTCTGCCATCTAGTGATGCAGACTTTACAGTCTTTTGTGATGCGTCCCGTGTGGGACTGGGTTGTGTGCTTATGCAGAATGAGAAGGTGATTGCTTATGCTTCTAGGCAGCTAAAGAAGCATGAGTTGAATTACCCCACACATGACCTTGAGATGGCAGCAGTAATCTTTGCACTCAAGATGTGGAGGCACTACCTCTATGGGGTAAAATGTGAGATCTTCACAGATCATAAAAGCCTGCAGTACATCCTGAGTCAAAGAGATTTGAACTTGAGATAGAGGAGATGGGTAGAGCTGCTGAGTGACTATGATTGCAAGATTCAGTATCATCCGGGTAAGGCGAATGTCGTGGCAGACGCCCTAAGCCGGAAGTCACTAGGCAGTCTATACCACATCACGGCAGAGAGGAGACCAGTGGTGAAGGAGTTTTACAAGCTCATTGAGGAAGGACTTCAGTTGGAGTTGTCTGGTACAGGTGCCTTGGTTGCTCAGATGAAAGTGACACCCGTGTTTCTGGAGCAGGTGGCTCAGAAACAACATGAGGATTCAGAGTTAGTGAAGATTGCCAGGACTGTTCAGTCAGGCAAGGACATTGAGTTCAGATTCGACAATAAGGGGATCCTCCGCTATGGGAGTCGATTGTGTGTACCAGATGACATAGGGCTAAAAGGAGACATTATGAGAGAGGCTCATAATGCAAGATACAGCATTCACCCCGGAGCCACCAAAATGTATCAGGATCTGAAGAAAGTTTATTGGTGGCCAGCTATGAAGAGAGAAGTGGCACAGTTTGTGTCAGCCTGCGAAGTTTGTCAGAGGGTGAAGCTGGAACATCAGAAGCCGACTGGAATGCTTAACCCGCTACCTATTCCAGAGTGGAAATGGGAGAATATAGCTATGGACTTCGTAGTGGGGTTACCGGCGACGTCCAACAGATTGGACTCCATATGGGTGATTATGGACAGACTCACCAAATCTGCTCACTTCATCCCTGTCAGGAGTGGCTACTCTGTGGACAAGTTGGCGCAGGTATATGTTGATGAGATCGTCAGACTGCATGGGGTTCCTGTTTCTATAGTGTCAGATAGAGGACCCCAGTTCACCTCCAGGTTTTGGCGGAGTCTGCAGGATGCCATGGGTACCAGGTTGGATTTTAGCACTGCCTTCCATCCACAGACAGACGGACAGTCAGAGAGGACCATCCAGACCATAGAAAATATGCTAAGAATGTGTGTGCTGGACTTTGGCGGTTCTTGGAGGCAGCATCTACCTTTGGTGGAGTTTGCCTACAATAACAGCCATCATGCTAGCATTGGGATGGCGCCATACGAAGCTTTATATGGAAGGAAGTGCAGGTCACCTGTTTGCTGGGAAGAAGTTGGAGAAAAGGCCTTGGCAGGGCCTGAGCTAGTAGAAATCACCAGCAGGGTGGTACCCTTAATCAGAGAAAGAATCAAGACTGCTGCAAGCAGACAGAAGAGTTATGCAGACATCCGCAGAAGGCAAGTAGAGTTTCAGGAGGGGGATCTGGTATTGCTTAAGGTGTCTCCAATGAAGGGAGTGGTTCGCTTCGGGAAGAAAGGTAAACTAGCCCCACGATACATCGGACCCTTTGAAATCTTGCAGAAGATTGGGAATGTGTCGTATAAGCTAGATTTACCTGCTTCAATGGAAAGAATCCATCCGGTTTTCCATGTTTCAATGTTGAGGAAGTTTGTGTCAGATCCAAGCAAGGTTCTTAGTGAGTCTGATGTGGAGGTCCAAGAGGATCTCACCTATGTTGAGCAGCCAGTACGGATCATAGACACCCAGATCAGAAAGTTAAGGAACAAGGAAATCCCGATGGTGAAAGTCCTGTGGAACCACCACAATTTGGAGGAATGCACTTGGGAGACACGGGAGTCTATGCTCCAGCAGTACCCTCATCTCTTTTGAGGTTAGATCTCTATGTGTTTATGTGCTATGTATGTATGTATGTTATGTTTTATGCCATGCTATGTGCTAGTTGAGGAACATTCGGGGACGAATGTTCTTAAGAGGGGGAGAATGTAATACCCGGCTAGACTCCGGTATCGGAATTCCTACCGTCTGGTGGAATCTCGGATGTCGGAAGCCTCTAGTAGGGTAGAATCATGTTTTCATAAAATGTTTTAAGGTATTTCATGGTTTTAAGTAAAATGGAAATGAGTTTTTGCATGAAAACAACCTTGAAGGAAAACTCAGGTTCGGCCGCCGAACATGCATGCCTTCGGGAGCGCCTTTAGGCCCCCGAAAGCATAAGTGAGGAAAGTCCAGGTTCGGCCGCCGAACCTCAAGTTCGGCCGCCGAACATGGCATGCATGCGGAGGCACGTTCGGCCCCCAAACGTGGCCTGGCCAGCCACTATAAAAGGGTCCCTTAGCCGAAAATGGGCGAGCTTTCTCCCCATTTCCGGCCAAGGTGAGCTCTCTGCCGCCCCTCACCGATCTTGAGTTCTTTCCTTCCCATCTTACTCGATTTTCATGAGTTTTTACTTGGTTTTGAAGATTTTCAAGCTTTGAGCAAAGTTTTGGAGCTTTGAGGTTCAAGAACTCAAAACCTCCCACCTCCGAGTTTAGGACGTCTCTCCCTCGATCTACAAGAGGTAAGAGCCGATCTTAAGCTCATTTTATGTTTAAAGTAAGTTTTATGCAAGATCTATAGAGTAGAATGCGTGTTTAGCTCATAGTTAGGTTTATGGGTTTTATATGTGTTTTGAGCAATGTGAGTTGCTTGTGTGTTGTAGTTGGGGTTTTTGATGGTTTGATGCCCCTAGGAGCTTGTATGTTTGCTTGTGAATGCTTGGGAATGTTGTAGAATAGGCCTATGCATGATTGGTTAGTTTTGGAGGCACAAATGCATAAGGGAGCCAAGTTTCTGCCCTTTGGCAGAAACCAGGTTCGGCAGCCGAAGGAACTTTCGGCCGCCGAACATGGCTGGAAAGGCAGGCCTTTCGGCTGCCGAAGTTGCCCCCGAAAAGAGACTTTCGTCTCTGTCTGGGACTTTCGGCCGCCGAAGGTGCCGCCGAACATGCATGAGTTTCGCCTCTGTCTGGGAGTTTCGGCCGCCGAAGGTGCCGCCGAACCTGCCTGACTTTCGGCTCTGGAGGGACTTTCGGCCGCCGAACCTGCCGCCGAAAGTGCCCTGTCCAGCCCTTTCTTGCATGTTTTTCTATGATGATTCCATGATGTTTTAGGGGGTTTTGGGGGGATAGTTTAGAGTTATGTTCATATATGTTTGGTCCCTCATTTGAGTCCACCTGTGTAGGTTCGGACCCGAGGAACCGAGGACCCCAGCAGTGAGTCTGTTGCCCCCAGTGTCTGGTCAGAGCTATCCAAAGGTGAGTGGAATAACTTATTATGTTTTAAAGCAAAGAATGAACTTTAGCATGTTTCACGCATCATGAATGCCACGTGATGAATTAGGTTGCTTGCATTAGAATTCACGAATATGTTGCATTGCATATTTTTATGTTGATGTGGATGAATGTTGAATGATCCATAGCCCTCGATCTATGATATGACGATATGATATGTACGGTACGGAAAGTAAGACCAGTGGAACCCATTCTACGTTCGCTGGCACTATGTAAGGGAAAGACCAGGACCCATTCTACGTTCTGGCACAGTTGGACACTGTTATGTTATGATATGTAAGGGAAAGACCAGGACCCATTCTACGTTCTGGCACAGTTGGACCATGTAGAGGGCTATTGGTGACAGGTTCATCCTTGATGTGATTAGCTGTGATGTGATGCATTCCATGATCCATATGATTTAAATGTTTTTATTATTCTGCTCACTAGGCTCTAGTAGCTCACCCCTCTCCCCATTTCCCCAGGATTGCAGGTACAGGGTAGACCAGGAGGTTTACAAGAGTAATGAAGTCACGTGTATGTAATAGTTAGCGTGGACATGATAGATGTATTAATGTTATGTAAAAGTATAGTTTCAGTCATGTAATGATATTGAGGATTAGATATTGTGCTTGACATTGTGTATGAGATATCCCTTTTATTACATGATAAAAAATGTTTTATTATGTTCATGAAAGCCAACTCATCTTATGAAGTATCGCCCATTGGGGCATTGATGAGATCCCACAGAGGGATCATGATTATTATTATGGCTATGTGCAGTGCATGTTCAGGTTGAGTTGGATGTATGAAAGAAAAGTTTTAAATTTTTATGTATGTTGTGATCATGTATGGGATTAAACAGGTTTTCAGGATGAATGTCAGGCTTGCTACGGGTCTTGGCGGCCTTAAGCCGACCCGGATCCTAGCGCCGGTAGCGGTCCGATTTTCGGGTCGTTACAGTGTAGACGGAAGAAGGAAAAAAAGAAATATAAAGTAGCTGGATATAGTGCCTCAATCTGCTTTGGACCAATCTGACAATGAAGCATTACCACCATTTCATGAGTGCATTCTTGAGAGTAAGAATAACGATATATCTTAACCAACAAACCCTAACGCCATTTCATGAGTGCATTCTCAAGAGTAAGATAACCAAATCTCTTAACCAACAAACCCCTCCCAAAAAGAGTAGAAGTAGGAGGGGGATTTAAGATGAAAAGAATTACTTAAAGGTAACGTCCAAGAACTTCTGTGATGAAATTATGCAAGAGACTTATCAATAGCAACACCAATGTGCAATCATTGGATGATTTGGATCTGATAATGACTTTGGAATGCATAGAAGCTATATCACTATGACACAAGTTGAAGAAAAAGTGGAATTCAGCTAAAATTAAAAGCTTTGACAATCCACTTATATTGAGAAATTGAGTCTTTCAATACAGAAGCAAGGGAGCTTTTGGATTCAGCAATTTCTTTTGAACTCAACAATAACACCACATCATTTCATCCCAATAAATATGACGCCTGAATTAGCATAACACTTCAATTACAATAATGCCAGTTGCATAGCACACTTCAAAAACTCAAACAAGATTAAACCAAAGTAGGTTTAGGAGCAAGAAATGACACCCATACCAATTCTACATTACATTACAATCACCCATTACTAAAGCATAAATTGCAATTGCAAACCTGGAAGCGGTCATTAAGCATCTGAAGATAGTACTGTTTGTCCGCTCGTAACTCCTGCACGGCATTTGCATTCTGCAAAAACGCCACAAGAGGGGCCGCCGCCTCCTCTAGGGCCTTCAATCTCGCTACGACTTTCGCTCTCCTCTCAATCATATCTAACAAAAACCCAACCAAACACATCACATACGCATCATGTATAGAGCGCCCAAGGTCAGAAAAGATAAAATTTGTAGTTACCTTGAGGGACGTCTTCAGTGTGGTAGAGGCTCTTGTGGATATCCATGGCGTAATCGACCATGTTAGTTTTGCTCAAGAGCTCGATTTTGGACTTGAAGATCTGTTCCTCTAGGTATAGCTGTCGTTCTTGGAGAAACTCCAAGAGAGGGAGCACCAGGTGCCTGTGCAGATTCTGTGCAATTCGCGCCACTAATTCCCGCTAAATTTAGCGACGATTTAATATTTGATCGCTAAATAGCGATCAAATAACGACCAATTTTTTATCGTTGAGCTTTTTATTAAATAAAAATATTATTTTATTCATGTAGTAGCAGAATGGTCGTTGATTGGTTGCTATATAGCAACCAAAAATTTGGTCATTAATTTTGGTCGCAATTTCACAGTTTTTTTGTAGTGTAAGTAGCCATTGTTGCTTTGGGGTGGTGCTGATGTTCGTATGTCCTCCGTATTGAAGGTGGGGAAAGGAGAGAGATAGAATTAGAGTTTTTTAGGTAGTCATGTAGTTGGTTGGAACCAATATAAAAGTCATCCCTTCTAAATTTTAGATAAATTAAAGGGTAATTTATTAAGAATAATTTACATGAATTTGTGTTTGACAAAACCCCGTCACTCATTAAATATTTTAATAAAATAGTTCTTAATTGGCTACTTAAAAATATTTTTTTGTTAAAAAACATAATAATTTTAGTGGTTAATTAAGACCTATTTTATTAAAAAAAGTTAATGAGTGACGTGGGTTTTGTCAAACACAGATTCATGTAAATTACGCTTAATAAATTTTTCTTGTAATTTATATAATTTATCTAAAATTTAGAAGGGATGTTTTTATTTATTATTTTAATAACTGAAAATTGATAAATTATTGTTTTAATTTTTAAAAATCAGTGAATTTATGATTTTTATATATTATTATTATTTATTTATTACCATTATAAATAATTTTAATTTTTAAAATATAAAAAGTGATATTATATAAGTATGAAAATCAATGTAAAAGCCATCCCTTCTAAATTTTGGATAAAAATGGCAACTATGAAAGCATTAGAAAATTTTTTTTCTATGTTTTAAGTTTTAAGGTTTTGGGATTTATTTGTATTATTGTTTTTTTCTAATTAAATGAGGGTAATTAAGTTTTTTTTTTTCCATAATAACTAATGGAAGAATAGTGGCTAAATAGAGGATGTCCTTGCTAATTAATGGAATTAAATTATAAGAATTTTTTTAATATAATTTTAAAATATAGTAATATTTTAATTAATCAAATTAAATTTCATGATAATTTACCTAATATAATATTAATATATGTACCCTTAAATGCGATAGGGATATAATTTAAAAAAATTATATATTTACAAAGAAAATTATTATTTACTCTTTACACTAAAAAAAACTCATTGGTCAACCAATTTTAATTAATTTTAATCTTTGATAACTAAAATTTTCAAACATCAATTTATATCAAGATATTTTATAATAATTTTATATTAAATAATTTCTCTTACTGTATAAAATCTTAATTTCTAAATTTCTTAAACGCGAATTTATATCATATATTTTATAATAGTCTCATATTAAATATTTTTTAATTATATTAAAATAAGAAATTTTTGATATAATTAACAAATTATTTTTTAAAAATTTATATAATTTTTTTAAAATATATTATAATTAATAGATGTATATCAAATCATATATTTTATAATAGTCTCATATTAAATATTTTTTTAACTATATTAAAATAAGAAATTTTGATACAATTAACAAATTATTTTTTAAAAATTTATATAATTTTTTTAAAATATATTATAATTAATAGATGTATATTAAATTACTTATATTAACATGATAGAGAAAATATTTAATACGATATTACTATAAAATGTGAAATAATTGAATTTAAATATCATCTGGTTAATAAAATAGTTATTCTATTAAAATTTATTATTGGACTATAATAATGTAGTATTTTGAATTAAGAGTTGAAATTTGAAAAACTGTATTATTATAAAATTTTAACCGAATAATTATTTTACTAACAAAATAAAACTTTATGAGCTAATAATTATTTCACATTTTACAGCAATATTGTATTATATAATTTTTTCTATTATGTTAATATTAGTATAAGTATTTGTGTTTTTTCCATATACCAACCAATTGTAATATATTCAATAAAAATATATAAAAATTTTGGAAGATAATTTATTAATTTGTATCAAAATTATTTATTTTAGTATAATTGAGAAAAAAAAAATTAGTATAAGACCATTATAAAATATTTTGATAGAAAATGGTTTTTAAGAAATTTAGGAATTAAAGTTTCCGGATTTATATAGTAGAGAAATTATTTAATATAAAATTATTATAAAATATTTTGATATAAATTGGTATTTAAGGAATAAATTAACGAAGGATTCAAGGTTAATTAAAATCGAGAGATCAATTAATGAATTTTTTTATATTTTATGGACCAGATAGTAATTTTACGTCCAAATTGTATACCATACTGTGATTATATCACATTCTAAAACTCTGAGATAGGAATGAGGCACTATTAGTCATTTTTCAAAGTTAGAGTAAATAGGTTTTAAAAGAGGTGCTAACTTAATTTTAACGAGTTAGCTTAATCATGACTGTATGACATAGACTCTTAAAGTTAAATTGAAATATGATTAAAAGTTTAGTAGGTTAAAGAATTGTTTTAGAAAGTTAATAAGTTAAATTAAATCCTAACCTTCGAAATAAAGTAATAATATATCCTAGCCCTCCATTTGTCTTTCAAATAGACTTAAGAATATGAATAAACTAAAAACAAAAGTTGTCTTCAACCTTACCTAAGCTTGGCTCCATAGAAAAACAAGGTGAGCTTTCTTCATTTTCCATCAAATTTATGCCAATTTCTCCATGAAATCCAAAACTTTATCCAATCAAATTCTTTCCTAAGACAAACAACTAAAAGAAGAGTCATAGATTGAAAGTTTTCAAGTTCTAAAAGTTAAGGTTCCAAGTTGTCTTAATTTGGAAGTCAAAAGCAATCGAAAAAAAATTAAGGAAACTCCACCCTTTCATGTATTAATTTAATATGCAAAGCTAGTTTTAATATTCAATCCTTTGCTAAAATTGAAATTGACATAGATGAAAGAACTTCAAAGGAAAAGGAAGTGGCAAATGAGTAAAAGTGGTGAACTAAATAACTTTGTTGAAAAGATTTGGTCTAATGGTGTTTTCAATTTTTCATTGATTATACTTAGAGTTTGATTTTAGAGGCTGGAAATATTATTTTGAATGTTTAAATGAGTTAAATGAATGATGGAAGGTTTTTAAAAAAATAGGTAAGCATGGAGATTTTGATTTAAACTTGGCAAATTGAAACTCTAATTCGACAATTTATATTTAGAAAGCTGTAATTTATTATGTATTTGTTCAAATGAAGTACAATATGAACAAAAAAGAGTTACGACAAAGGAATAAAACTTTGATGAGGAGACCAATATATGATTTTAGATCTAAAATAGTGAAAAATATAAATCCTAAAGTTTAGTAGGATTAGTACATCTAAAACAATTTGTATTACTTGTGTTATAACTAAAGTCTTACTTAATGAAATTAAGCAAATTAGTGCCAAATAAATCCTAAAGGGTAGGCATAACATTTTGTAGAAGACAAAAAAACAATCCAATTCTATATGCATTTTTATGAAAATCAAATTCTTTAATCGGTTAAATACTGGCATTAAATCTGGACTAGTAAATACTTGTTTGAGTAGCTTGTAAAGAAAATTTTATATCTTAGACTAGAGTGATCAAAATTAGGTTTACTATATTTTGTTAGAAAATTAAGATAAAAATACAAAATTTTTATGAGGAAAACTAAGTTTACTTATATTTATAAGATGCTTGAAAATTTGAGATAAAATCGGGCAGAATGCAACCTAATTGAAAACAAATTGCAAAGAGTTAACATGCTTGCGTTTTCGGTAAAGGTTACACATATGTTAGGTTTATACACGTATTAACTTGTTAATCTAAATTTTTGTACACTAGGAGGGAAGTATAAATAATCTTTATATGTCTTATTGGAACTCAAAATTTTTATTTTGAATTTATTTGATGTACCATTGAAAATGCTAAGGCATTAGAACCGTGTATTAAATTTTTATGTTACTAATAGAGAGTACCTTACGGCATGAAGTTGCAAAGAGATATTTTGATAAGTTTGCTTAAACTGGCATGAAATAGATACAGAATTATACATATACATATTGAGTTAATCTAATATATGATATTAAATGTATTTAGTCCTAATAAACTCATTGAGTCGAAGTTGGTATAAAAGTACGACATGTGATATATAAAATTTCACAATACTAAAAGCTATGGGTTAACTTGGTAAACTTTGAAAAAAAATCGAGGTAAATTTGAAATTTATTTGTATTTTTATACTAAATTACTTAAATGCCCTTAGAAATATATATATATATATATATATATATATAATTATATTCCCTTTTTTTCTAAAGAAATATATTTCTCTTCAAAAGTTTTCCTGTTCTTTCCTTTCTCATCATTTCCCCTGTACAATTTCTCTTTATTTCCCTTCCATTATCAAAGTGCCCAAAATGAATTCCCACAAGCATGAAGCATGAAGCATTAGCTCTCAACGCGAGATCAACTTTAACCTTCACATATGCTAAAAAAGATGCTTTTGAATTTAAAAATAAACCATGTTTCTCATAATCAATAATTTCTTAACCTCTGCTCTACTAGATTAACCCACCAAAAAGGATTATCACTACAATTATCTGCGGCAGCAAACAAATTCCAAATAACAAAAAATGACAACAATAAATCCCACAAACTTCAAGAATAACTTCATCGTACAGCTTGTGCCTGTGCATGTTCTAAAAGTTGACCGACTAACTTGTAAGTACGCCCCGATATTGCCTTGGTGTGATCTATCAACTGTTCATACCTGAATTGAGGGAAATTTCCAAATTGCATTTTAGTCGTTAAGAAAAATAAAGAAAAGAAATCAACACACATAGATATAGAGTGCAAAAGAATTATAACAGGAAAAGATAAGAGCAAGATAGAAGGCACTGAAAAATACTAGACCAACACAAGTGCTATTATTTATGAATCTATCTATAATCTTACACATTGGGCTGATTAGGCTCCATGATAACAGTTCCTGATTGTGAATCAATCTTAGCATCAAGCTTTGAGTTTCTAATAAGATTTACAATCCATCTTTCGGCCTCCTCATAATTCAGGTTCAATTTCTCAGCAAGGACTCTGCATTTGAACAGTTAATTTCATTTAGCAAAATAAAGGAAAGTAACTGTAAAATTGTTCCAATTCCCTAACCCATTGTTTGGCATGATTTATTTTGCAATAAAAGAATTTAAATAAATTCTTACATTTTAAATGAAAATTTTTAAGTTAAAAAGAACTGAATTTCTTTCTTTTCAATCAAGAAAATTAAAATCAATTATATTGAATAAAATTCTTGATTCCAAAAGCAAGACTTCACTAAAAGCATCCAGTATGCACTTACCCCATGTTAATACGTTGATGTATACGGCAATAAGTCTCAAAGATAAATAGGCGAGCATTTTCAAGGAACTCATCTCTCATCGGCACGGTAGAAAAGTTGCTGTCTTCAACTCGTTTTCCAAGGAATGGATCATTTAAAATCACCTATAATGTAGCAACAAGAAATATAACATACAAAAATGACTCAGCTCAGAAGAACTAACGATTACATCTACCAGTAACACAAGCTACAACCTCGCACACTCCCTCACCCTCAAAGCCCCCCCCTGCCCTGCCCCCAATCCACATTAAAAGAATTTGGGAAAAAAATCAGAAGTGAAAAAAAGAAGACCAAACAGGAAAAAAAAAAAGGCTTTTTGCTAAGAAACCATGCTATTGCAATGTCACCGTGATGCCAACCATGTCGTCTCATTCACCAGTCCCATTCACATGCCCAAAACTTTTTTTTAGAAAAAACAAAAAAAGGTAAAGAGAGAGAGAGAAAGTAAAGGTCATCTGGGAAAAGTGGCAGCCTTTCAGTGAGGATAATAACTTAAATGTTTTTGTTAGCCAAACAATCACATTAGGATATAGAAAGCTTACCTCTTCACACTCTCTCATCTTCTTTTGTGCCCCATCAAAATCATAATTAACGTACACACATGCTAAAAACTCTGTGATGGGATCTTTATATGATTGCTGCTCTTGCTGTAGCACTTTTATGAAGTCTTTGAATTGGGGTCGTCTCCTTTTGTTGACAATAAATGCAGTTGATAGGTACCTCAAAAGATGAGGAGCATTGGTTTGAATGGCATTGAGATACCTGAAAATATATAAGAAATGAAGTATAATAAACAGCAAAAGATTTAAATGATACATAAAATTAAATATTATGCGGTCTTGCTCAACATCACACTGCTGCATGGTTTGAAGCATAGGACAGCTTAAATAATCTCCACTAATATCTCTTCCACCATAGATAAGGCCAAAAAAAGAAAAGCTAAGATCCAGCAAAAAAAATTTAAAAAAATTTATCAATTATCATACAACATATCAGAGCAGTAAAGTTAGACATGCACAGAATCCATAATTGCATTTTGGGAATATCCATTAAGTACACTGCATGCTGCCAGTCAGATCATGTATAGTAAAAGCTTGACAATTTATAAAAACTACTCTTGAAATGTCAATTGGCCAAGTGGTCAAAAAACCAGAAGACCAGTCCATAAAAAGCTAAAGACACTCAAGAAATTGTTTAAGAGATGAAACAAGTCAGAGAAATTCAACAAATGCTAAAACACAGAGAAAAGAAAAAGATAAATCATACTTGTCCTGATTAAACAAATCAATAATCTGTGTTCTTCCATTGTCATGATTGAAAAAGATGAAAAGACTCCAATGCATCAACCATATTCGACTTTGCATCTGATTCAATGGTGACGAGAAACTCTGAAACGTAAAATCACAGCCAGTGAACATATCAATTCCAAAACAACAAAAATAGTAAATCATCATACAGGGAAAAGTAGATACAATAAAACCACCTTTGAATCAATTATTTCTTTCAACCTATTAAGTTCTTCAAGAGCAATATCCCAGTTTTGCATCAATATCTCAGCTGCCAACTTCCCCCACAGTGCACTCAGACTCCTTTCACTGTTAGTGCACAAGGCCCTGTATTGATACAGGTAGTCAGCTGCACCAGAGTAGTTTCCACATTCAAACTGAAATTTGGCATACTGATATAGTGCCTCAATCTGCTTTGGACCAATCTGATAATGAAGCATTACCACCATTTTAATGAGTGCATTCTGGAGAGTAAGAATAACTATATATCTTAACCAACAAACCCTAACGCCATTTCATGAGTGCATTCTCAAGAGTAAGATAACCAAATCTCTTAACCAACAAACCCCTCCCAAAAAAAGTAGCAGTAGGAGGGGGGATTTAGGAAGAAAAGAATTACTTGAAGGTAACGTCCAAGAACTTCTGTGATGAAATTATGCAAGAGACTTATCAATAGCAACACCAATGTGCAATCATTGGATGATTTGGATCTGGTAATGACTTTGGAATGCATAGAAGCTATATCACTATGACACAAGTTGAAGAAAAAGTGGAATTCAGCTAAAATTAAAAGCTTTGACAATCCGCTTATATTGAAAAATTGAGTCTTTCAATACAGAAGCAAGGGAGCTTTTGGATTCAGCAATTTCTTTAGAACTCAACAATAACACCACATCATTTCATCCCAATAAATATGACGCCTGAATTAGCATAACACTTCAATTACAATAATGCCAGTTGCATAGCACACTTCAAAAACTCAAACAAGATTAAACCAAAGTAGGTTTAGGAGCAAGAAACGACACCCATACCAATTCTACATTACATTACAATCACCCGTTACTAAAGCATAAATTGCAATTGCAAACCTGGAAGCGGTCATTAAGCATCTGAAGATTGTACTGTTTGTCCGCTCGCAACTCCTGCACGGCGTTCACATTCTGCAAAAACGCCACAAGAGGGGCTGCCCCCTCCTCTAGGGCCTTCAATCTCGCTACGACTTCAGCTCTCCTCTCAATCATATCTAACAAAAACCCAACCAAACACATCACATACGCATCATGTATAGAGCGCCCAAGGTCAGAAAGGATGAAATTTGTAGTTACCTTGAGGGACGTCTTCAGTGTGGTAGAGGCTCTTGTGGATATCCATGGCGTAATCGACCATGTTAGTTTTGCTCAAGAGCTCGATTTTGGACTTGAAGATCTGTTCCTCTGGGTATAGCTGTCGTTCTTGGAGAAACTCCAAGAGAGGGAACACCAGGTGCCTGTCCAGATTCGGTGCAATTCTCGGAGTTAGATCGTAAGTAGCCATTGTTGCTCTGGGGTGGTGCTGATGTTCGTATTTCCTGCGAATTGAAGGTGGGGAAAGGAGAGTGATAGAATTAGGGTTTTTTAGGCAGTCATGTAGTTGGTTGTAGGGATGTAAACGGGTAGGGTACCCGCAAAATTGAGAGTACCCAAACCCAAACCCGATTATATATAAAATTCCCAAACTCATCCCAAACCCGTTTAGTATTTTAATTTTACTACCCATACCCGATCCAAATCCGTTTAACAATACCCGCACACTACCCGAACACGACCGAACCCGATTTTTTTTAATTCAATTCAATGACAAAAAATTTAAAGATTTGGATATTATAACCCAAATAACAAACCTGAATTAGAAAATTTAAATATATTAAAACAAAATAAATATATTACAAATTCATCATAACACAACCATTAATCAATTATCTATCCAACATAAAATTTTGAACAAATGAAATGTTCCAAAAATTCATTAAGCTACATTGATTGAACATAAAATATATTCAATTGGCCATTTCAATCTCCAATATCAAATTGTGCTTGAAAAGCTTCAAAAAAACAAATAGATTAGCAAATATCCAAAATATGAAAAACAATAACATGTATTAGCAAACAATACATAACCATAAGAACAAATAACATATAGTAACTTAATTAGCAAATAAATTTATTTAAGTCAATACATAACCACAAACTAAAATAATTCTAAAGATTTGCTCAAAGATCCCTTTACTGAAGTCAACACACTCGTACTCATCAGAGAGAACGATAATATCAATAATTTAACTCACAAATAAACTACCAACAGTTAAAACATAGATTGTAAATCAAGTCTGAGAACTTGCAATAATTTTCACTAAAACTATCAGTAGGATATGCACAACCCAGCAGTAGAAACATTGGAGAAATGCTCAATGACACGAACCAGGTGGATTACATAGATGGTACTTCGGCATTATAATCTCTTCACTACATCAAATATCATTCTGGTAAATTAACACATTTTTCTTATACAGCATGGGATCTGATAGTATTAACATATTTTAACAGCAACTAAAAAGATCTTGATTATCAGATTAAGAGTGACCAACTAGCAAATAATCATATTAATAATCAGATAATCAGATTAATAGTCCATAAATTCTAAAAATCTTTAATAGCAACTTTTAGTCCATACATCATATTAATAGCCCATAAATTCTAAAAATCAACAGTGTTACAGTAACCAAATAGCAAATGATTAGATTTTTTAACAGTATCCAAATAATCAAATTAATAGTCCATAAATTCTAAAAATCTTTAATAGCAACTAAAAATTCTTTAACAACATGCACATAAAAGATCTTGATTATCAAAAAATTTGATTGCAAACCTGAAGAGAGTTCCAGTCAAAGGAGATGTCGCCGACGCCGATTGGGGAGAGGCAAGGCTTGTCTCCAGCGGTCGTCAGTGAAGTGGGGGAGAGAAGATTTGAACTGATATTTTTCAATCAAGTCTCCAGCAGACCAACACCACCATATTTTTCAAATTTGAACCGATATTTCACTTGCAAGCATAAAAAAATATTAGAATAGCTATAAAAATTGTAAGAATCAATTCAATAATCAATAATAACAAGAAAAAAATATCTACCTTGAAATCATAATGTACACACAAGATGTGGATTGAATCATGCAAGAGACTAAGAATCATGACGATATCAGAGGCCAAAGGCTTTGGAGTGCAGCAGAAAGGGAATAATAATGAATAATGATATCAATTTGCTAGAAATATAAGTCTCAACTCTTTGATGTTGTATAGTACTACCTTGGAGAATTTTATTTTGAGAGAGGTAATGCAATAGAACTGGCTCCACCTTCAACTTTTGAAGCTGACCAACAAAGGAATTCCAACACCGTTACAACAGGCAACTACAAGCATATGTCCAACTACACAGAACAGATAAAAAATGAAATTTCAATAATAAAATATGTATAGACTAAAGATTGATATACCTGGTCCGCAAGTTCAATCACAAAGAAATCCACAGGACCACCAACCAAGAAAGCATTTGGAAAAACAGGAAAGTGCTTTAAGAAGATTTCTAGTTTGTCATCTACACAGAACAAAGTATCATAAATAGGCAAATAACCATGAATTCATTGTTCAATGTTGAATTAATGCAAAGTAATTAAGGTTACCTAAGTTGTAAAAAAGTAAGGATCTTGAGAGTAGAAGAAACAGATCTTGTTGTGCCTGAATTAAATTGACAAATTACATTTTTCAATTATATCTGATTAAGGAAAATTTCACATGTTTGCTAGTGAATGATGGTTCCAAAGTTCTAAACATATTTTTAGTATATAGTAATGACAGCAGAGCTAAACCATTCAATAGTAACTTCCTGACCTGTAATGGAATTTTATTCAAGCGCTTAGGCTCTAGTGCAACTTCCTCAAGGAGATACTGAAACCGAAAAAACACAAAGATAAAAGTAACAGGCATTAGAAAACAACAAGAAAAAAATAACAAAATGTGTTTTAACAATGTATATCAACTTTTATGGGTCACTTCAACTTATTGAAAGGCCTCTTACCCGAAAGAGGCTTTGAAAATGCCGAGTGTTTGTTTGGATGTCAATCCTGAACAGATATCAAACAAAAAAAATTACCACATCTGGTGTTAAATACAAAATTTTAGTTTCCTCTATCTTGAAAGATATGTACACTACAGTATTAATCTGACAGCACAGAGTTGACACTATGAAAAGGTACATCTGGACTTCTCCCACCCCAAATCCCCTCTTCTACTTTTCTTGCCAGGTTGACCTCTTGGCCACATATATGACATTATCTGACCAAATGAGAAAGCTATTTGATTGGAGCACCAAGGTTATTAAGAAGAGTATGACTTGCCATCTCAGTTCAGCATTAGACCACTTAGAAATGCGCAGTTTGATACCCAGATATTCAACAAGCAGAGGGGAAAACAAAATACATTGATTTTTTTACTCCAAGAAAAATGCTACAAATAGAAAGCTAAGAACAGTTAGATTTTGATCTGATTTATGACATGGAATTGATCTTACACGATGACCAGAACTTGATTCATCTTGAAAGAAGAGAAAATGAAAAGAGATGTAAAATAAACATTACTCAGAACCTTAAGATGGTCAACTTCAAAATGGAATCTTAAGGTGGTCAATTTCAAAACTAGTGCATTTCTTCCTTTTTTTTTCAAATCCAGCCATAAGAAACTCAGTTTCATTCCTGATGCATAAGTAATGTCAAAGAGTGCAGCCAACACTTGGCGATATTCAATCAAAAGAAATAAAAAAAACTATTAAGCAGGTGCTAAAGCACAATCAATCTACGCAAGATTGCAGGCATTCATACCAGAAAACGTTTGTAGCACCTTGAACAAGAGCAGATGAATAACGTAGAAGTACTTCAGTACTATGAAGATGGGATTCAAATAGCTGCAGAAAGGTGCAAGTACTAATCAGGCAACATAGGACCTTGGAAAAGCGATCCAGAATTATCATTTACTACAGAATATCGATAGACAAAATAGATGACATTGGCATATTTTTAACAGAAAAATTCAAAATGAGGCTTGAAATCACATTCATAGAAGCAACCTTTCAAATAAAAATCTCGGCTTAAGATAATAGCCTTAAATCTGAACTACAAAGACAGCGAATTATTCTGACCAGTTATCATGTGAAATAAATACAATGACTGAATGAGGGGAAAAGGTTTAAAGATGTGGTGAATAAATACAATGTTTGAATGAGGGAAAAAAGTTTAAAGAGGTGGTGAATAAATACAATGATTGAATGAGGGAAGAAAAGACAGTGGTGAATTCACTCTATAAAGACCATCTGTTCATTTTCCTAAAAAAACAATAACATGAGATTAACAGTTAATTAGAGCCCGAAATATGAAAGAGGACAAGGTTAAGAAATAAGACAGGACAATACTAGTACAAATAAACAAATATATATATATATATATATATATAAAATGGGCCCAGACCTTACTTAAACTTTGATTCAGTTGGATGAGTCAAGTACCTCAAAACATGATCATATACACTACAAAATTAATGGTATTTCTGTCTACTTCCAAACTAAATACTGTATCCTAACTTGATTGCAATTAAACAGATCACAATAGAAGATTGTAATTAAACATATCAATTGGCATGCAGTCACTAATTAATTTATGTTTAATTATAATTATACTGTTGGCTATTTATTTTATTATAATTTCTATTAATTATAATTATAATTATAGTGTCGGCATGCAGTCACTAATTAATTTCTGTTTAATTATAATTATACTGTTGGCTATTTATTTTATTATAATTTCTGTTAATTATAATTATAATTATATTTATAATTACAGATCAATTGACATGCAGTCACTGATTAATTTTTGTCTAATTTCCTAAATTATTCACATAATATTTCTGTCTAATTTCAACAATCAAGAGCACACAACTTCAACAATCAACACTTCAACAGCACACAACTTCAACAATCAAGAGTACACAAGCCAATAGATCAGCTAATGTAGACCCAATAAAATCATGTTTTATTTTTTTTTTAAAATTATTTTTTATAAGTTAAAATATGTTCACTTCTATTTGTATTATTTCTTTGTCCCAATTCACCAACTTTTCCATACCTTTCTTGAACACCAAACAGTCTCACAGATTTATCTGTAACAGCAGTAGATAACAACTCGATCGTAAATTTCAAAGAATTTATAGTTCATCATGTTACAGAATTGAGTTTCATATAAATCGACGAGGAAAAGTGTTCATGAAAGAACTCCGGCAACGATCAATAGCAAATCACAAATATTTACTTACCTTGTACAGTTTACTCAAGTTCAACTGTGAATGGCTGGAAGCGCGACACAGAGACTCGGAGAGGACTGAGGGCTGTGGAATAAGCACGACTGAGAGCAACGGCTAACGCCGACGGTGAATCAGTCCAGTCGAGAGGAGACTGGAGGCACAGGCGCGAGAATCTCGCGGCGAGATGCGTGCGTGGCTCTTCTCAGAAAGAGATCGGAGGCTGGACGGTGGATGGTGAAAGCGCCGCTGGAAGTGGATGGAGCTGAGGTGGAAGCGCCGCTCAGAGGCGAGGCACTTAAGGTGAGGGCGTTAGCGTTAGGGGTGAGCACAGAGATGAGAGATGAGAGATGGAGGAGGAGGAGCACTGGGTCTGGCGGCACGCACAGAAATTTGTTTTAGATTTAGGGCAGGGAAGGGAAGGGAAGGGAAATAGGGAATTAGGGAAATATTAAAACGACATAGTATAGGTGATTTAGGTTCGGTTCGGTTTAATCGAAATTTTTATGTCTAAAATTGAACCGGACCGAAATCACTGATTTTTTAAAAATTTCAAACTGAACCGAGCGGAAAAAAAAACCGAACCAAATTTTTAAAATTAATCGGTTCGGTCGATTATTTCGGTTTAAACCGAATACTGCTCACCCCTACAAAGCGCACATGTGATAAATAAAAAAAATAAAAAGAAAAAAAAACCTCACGAGCAGACTCTGTATGCTTACCCGGTTAGAATATTCGTTGTTTGCCTTGGAGCATGAGAATGCGCTCTTATTAATACAGGGACGCGAGAGGAATTCCTTGAAGGTAGTACTCAAGGGATGGGGAAAAGGGAGATATCGCTAGCTGGGGGGAGGGAGAAGATTTATGGTCGTTGGGGAGAAAAAGGAGACGTCGCCGGTGTCAGGGCTGCCGGCAGTGAAGTGGGGGAGAGAGTCGATTGGGAATTATGGGAAGGGAAGCGGGGGAGAGGCGCCGACAGAGAGAGGGAAGTGTATGAAGTGAAATGAAAAAAGAAAATTTAGGGATTATAACGGGTCAAATCCGAATCCGTCCAAATTCGTTTTGTAAAAATCAAAATCCGTCCTAATAGGATTTGGGCGGATCGGGTACCCGTGAAAACCCGCCCGCTTGCCATCCCTAAGTATAGCTAATAGGGTTCGGGTAACGGGTATCCGATCATCTATTCCCGAACCCTGCTCGAATCTGAGACGGGTAAAATTTTTCAAACTCGAACTCGCCTAAATCCGTTTTGTAAAAACCCAAATCCGTCTTAATAGAGTTTGGAAGGATCGGGTACCCACGAAAATCCGCCCGCCCGCTGACATCCCTAGTTGGTGGAGCCAATATAAAAGCCATCCCTTCTTAATTTTAGATAAATTACAAGGGAAATTTATTAAGGGTAATTTACATGAATCTTTGTTTGACAAAACTCACTGTCACTCATTAACTTTTTTAATAAAATAGTTCTTAATTAACCACTAAAATTTTTATGTTTTTTAATAAAAAAATATCATTTTAAGTAGTTAAAATTTTTTTTATAAAAAAATATTTTATTTATTATTTTAATAACTAAAAATTCATAAATTATTGTTTTAATTTTTAAAAATCAGTGAATTTATGATTTTTATTCATTTTTTTATTTATTACCATTATAAATAATTTTAATTTTTAAAATATAAAAATTGAATTATATATTTATAAAAATCAATCTAAATTTTGGATAAAAATGGCAACTATGAAAGCATTAAGAAAAATTTTTCTATGTTTTAAGTTTTATTGATGGAGAAGGCCAACTTAGAAAATCAGTTGTGAGAGCGTGGTGGATTTTTTTGGTTCAATATCCCATATCAGTTGCATGGGCAATTTGATGTGGGTATACAAGAACTTGGACTTGATTATCCTGAGGAACTTATTGGAATCTCTTATATATCCTTACCTTCTTTTTAATCACAAAATTGCATTAACTCAAAATTACACCTAGTGACAACAGTTCTTTGAATGAGATTTTGTTATCATCTGCAACCTCTAGTTCAGTTCTGAACTGTCAGAGAAGGCAATTCTCTGTTGTTCTGTGTTTGTCCCTTTTATCGTTAACTCTTTGGGCTTTTTTCTGTTGGTATTTTCACCTTTTTAAATTTGGAATGCTAATTGATTTTTATTTACTGTTTTTCTTTAACACAGCGGGCAAATTATGATCTAGAGGAGGAAATTAGAAAAGCATCAAAGGAAGCCACCCTCCCAGAAGAACTTCAGATGGTTACAGCTATTCATATGGGAGGAGTGGTAACCGTCAGCGAAATTGTCAGGACAACTGGAATACATATGGCCATTCACGTTCTCGATGGTAAGAAGCTCATGGCAGTCCTGGGATTTTGTGCAAATAAACATTATTTGGCATTCAAGTCGCCTTATTTGGATCGATTTGGTCGGATCAATATAGTGGCACAAGTTTTGCAGTGGGTCTAAGTAATTAGTACTGGTAGCAGTCGCCTTGGTCTGTTAACCAACTTTAGCTCCGGAATGGATCAAATAGAAGGGACTGCCATATCTCCAAGAATCATTACTCCTATACATATCTAAAGCATTTTGGGTCTTATACAATATGCAAAGTTGACTACTATATGACTTGCAAAGTTAATGAGGAGTGTTTGTAAAGTTAGGAGTTGGATGTGGGAGGAGAATGGCCTGTTATCTACTGGACTCAAATTCTTGCATTTCGACATCGTCAGGAACACAGAATATAAAAGAAAATGATTGGAAAGTCGTACATTTGTTATTGATACAATTCGAATGTTTAATTGTCATTAACTGGTAGACTTGCAGCAGCCTGGTTGCTGTGGCACGAAGTGAGAGCATATGATGAAGGAAATAAAGAGTACATACTCCTTTATTTTTTTTTAAATTGAGCCTGTGTTATAATTCATATACTATGATATAAAAATTGGTTAACCATGAATAGTACAATCACAATTGTTTTTTAATATTGTTGGTTTACATATTTTCCCCTTTTTCTTCCATCCAGCTCTCTTTTTTGGGTTTTTCTTTTCATTCTTTTTAGAACATTAAGGTGGCAAAGAACTAAGAACAATGCTGCGCTGAACCAGTTCTTATCCCATATGGCTTTAGAAGCTATGCTATGGCCTGCTGAGTTACAGGATCTATAAACTCGAATATTGCTGAATTTCTAGAGGAATTGGTCCCTCATTTATGGCTTGAATGACTCCCAAAGCATCTCCTGCCACAATTAAATCATCCAAGCCTCTGTTTATTGCAAATATCACTACGTCCCTGCATGCCATTGCCATGCATTCCAAAACTAGCCATGAATAATCCTGCAATTTCAATCTAAACCACATCGTCTCTACCTGCACTGCACTTGCTCCTCTTCCTTTCTCTCCTCTTATTGACAGCATCATCAAAATTTACTTAGAGATAATGGTTCTAATATCTTGCAATTCATCTTGAAGACCCGGGCATTTCTACTCTTCCACAAATGCTACGACAGGAAAATCAATAACTGAGTCAAGAATTTGCCATCAGGTAGAATTTCCGCCAAGGATTCTTGGAGCCTGATTTAACTGAATATCTGCCTTGTCTGTTATAATGTCATATCAATTTGTCTTCCCTCTGAAAAAAATGTGAGGAATAGAATGGCAAAAAAAAAAAAAAAGAAAAGAATGGCCAGAATGTTTGAACCTCCTCTGCTGCAAAATATCCTCCTCCTAGGACTTGTTCCCACCCAATGAGCGCTATTGTCATGGCCCCGAAACTTTGGAATTCAACCATCATTTTTATGATCAATGACTTCTCTTCACCCAAGAGAGGGAACACTAGGTGCCCGTCTGGATTTGGTGCAATTCTCAGAGCTAGATCGTAAGTAGCCATTGTTGCTCTGGGGTGGTACTGATGTTCGTATTTCCTCCGTATTGAAGGTGGGGAAAGGAGAGAGATAGAATTAGGGCTTTTTAGGTAGTCATGTAGTTGGTTGGAGCCAATATAAAAGCCTTCCCTTCTGCTTTAGGACATGTTTCTCAAGATTTCAGTACTTGAGAGTACCATCAAAAGACTCCCTAATTCAATATGTAAGTTACAAAGCTTGCAAGATCTACTACTATTTGGATGTTGGAACCTTAAAGAGCTGCCCAAAGATATAAAGTACATGATTAACCTTAGATTGCTCTGGGTAACTACGCATCAAAAGTGTTTCTCAATGGGCGGAATAGGTTGCTTGAAGGCTCTTTGATCTCTTTTCATTACTGAATGTCCGAATCTGGAATATTTGTTTGAATATATGCTAGGTCTCAAAAAGCTCCGAAGATTGGCCGTCTCTAGTTGTAGAAGTTTGATCTCTTTGCCACAAAGTATAAAATGCCTAACAGCATAAGATAGTCTTTGTATTGAAGATTGTAAAAACCTTGATTTGAGAATTGAGGAAGGAGAAGACGCTCAATTTAGCCTACACAAATTAGAGTTAAGAGAGTTGCCAAAATTAGTGGACTTTCCACAATGGCTTATTCGAGGATTTACTAATACTTTAAAAGTGTTGGAAGTTGCTTACTGTGACAACCTCAGAGAATTGCCAAATTGCCTACAGAACATGGCGTCCCTTCAAGAGCTCCGATTCATAGATTGTACCAAGCTAAACAATAATCTTTTATGAAAAGTAGGTGAGAGTTAATGTATAATACTATGATCCAAAAATACTTAACAATTTGTGTGTTATTTTTAATATTAAGAATTACTCGATTTTTAAACCAAGTAGATATATACTCTTTTTAACAAATTGAACGTATCATCACCGAATATTATTTCCTTATAAGTTTCAAAAAATATCATAATTTCTTGTTCAATGTATTAAGAAATGATAATTTTTTTTTGTTAAAAATAATTTTTTTTTATTAACTTTTCGATTATACTCATGACAACATTAAATTTTATTTTATTTTTTTAAAAGTATATTAAGTTTTATTAAATATTAAGAAATAATTTGAATACTCATTAAGCGATTTGTCATAAAAGAATCATTGGTTATAAAGTACTTGTGGAATTAATTTTTTATTTTTTTTTATTTCTGTGGAATTAATTTTGGTGGATTGATTGTGATTTCTTGATCGATTTATAAGCAAATTGGTACTCTGATCGTCTCAAAATCATTTCTATTTTGCTTTCTAAATATTGAAGCATGCTGATTTGACGCTTCAAATCACAATCACCATTTCTATCAGCATAATTCAAGAGGACATTTGCGTTGGTAGGTAGAGCATCACACTTTTGAGGAACCTTGTACACAAAATCACGGTGGACCAAATCATTTCTATTTTGATTTTGCTTTTTTTATCAAATATCGGAACTGACCGAACTAAAATGGTACTTAAAAAACAATATTATATATATTTTTTAAATAATTTTAATAATATTATAATTATATAATTTCAATAATATATTTTATATTTTCAACATGATCTTATAATTTACATTATTAATTATATAAGGAGTACAAGTTAGTCGGTCATCTTATAATTTACAAAGCATTTGTGGTATTTTCGTTAATCTAGACAACAAAACAAAACAATTTTGTAACAATGCTTTCAGTTTTAAACACATCTAACCAATAATTTACAAACAAATTGAATTCCCACAAGCATGAAGCATTAGCTCTCTCAACGCAAGATCAACTTTATGCTAAAAAAGATGCTTTTGAATTTAAAAATAAACCATGTTTCTCATAATCAATAATTTCTCAACCTCTGTTCTACTAGATTAACCCACCAAAAAGGATTATCACTACAATTATTTGCGGTAGCAAACAGATTCCAAATAACAAAAAATGACAACAATAAATCCTGCAAACTTTTGGAATAACTTCATCGTGCAGCTTGTGCCTGTGCATGTTCTAAAAGTTGACCGACTAATTTGTAAGTACGGCCCGATATTGCCTTGGTGTGATCTATCAACTGTTCATACCTGAATTGAGGGAAATTTTCAAATTGCATTTTAGTCGTTAAGAAAAATAAAGAAAAGAAATCAACACACATAGATATAGAGTGCAAAAGAATTATAACAGGAAAAGATAAGAGCAAGATAGAAGGCACTGAAAAATACTAGACCAACACAAGTGCTATTATTTATGAATCTATCTATAATCTTGCACATTGGGCTGATTAGGCTCCATGATAACAGTTCCTGATTGTGAATCAATCTTAGCATCAAGCTTTGAGTTTCTAATAAGATTTACAATCCATCTCTCGGCCTCCTCATAATTCAGGTTCAATTTCTCAGCAAGGACTCTGCATTTGAACAGTTAATTTCATTTAGCAAAATAAAGGAAAGGAACTGTAAAATTGTTCCAATTCCCTAACCCATTGTTTGGCATGATTTATTTTGCAATAGAAGAATTTAAATAAATTCTTACATTTTAAATGAAAATTTTTAAGTTATAAAGAACTGAATTTCTTTCTTTTCAATCAAGAAAATTAAAATCAATTAAATTGAATAAAATTCTTGATTCCAAAAGCAAAACTTCACTAAAAGCATCCAGTATGCACTTACCCCATGTTAATACATTGATGTATACGACAATAAGTCTCAAAGATAAATAGGCGAGCATTTTCAAGGAACTCATCTCTCATAGGCACAGTAGAAAAGTTGATGTCTTCAACTCGTTTTCCTAGGAATGGATCATTTAAAATCACCTATAATGTAGCAACAAGATATATAACATACAAAAATGACTCAGCTCAGAAAAACTAACGATTACATCTACTTTTATAAAGTCTTTGAATTGGGGTCGTCTACTTTTGTTGACCATGAATGCAGTTGATAGGTACCTCAAAAGATGTTAATACGTTGATGTATACGGCAATAAGTCTCAAAGATAAATAGGCGAGCATTTTCAAGGAACTCATCTCTCATAGGCACAGTAGAAAAGTTGTTGTCTTCAACTCGTTTTCCAAGGAATGGATCATTTAAAATCACCTATAATGTAGCAACAAGATATATAACATACAAAAATGACTCAGCTCAGAAAAACTAACGATTACATCTACTTTTATAAAGTCTTTGAATTGGGGTCGTCTCCTTTTGTTGACCATGAATGCAGTTGATAGGTATCTCAAAAGATGGGGACCATTCGTTTGAATGGCATTGAGATACCAGAAAAAAATTATAGAAAATATATAAGAAATTAAGTATAATAAACAGCAAAAGATTTAAACGATACATAAAAATAAATATTATGTGGTGTTGCTCAACATCACACTACTGCATGGTTTGACGTATAGGACAGCTTAAATAATCTCCACTAATATCTCTTCCACCATAAATAAGGAAAAAAAAAAGAAGCTAAGATCCAGCAAAAAATTTTTTGAAAAATTTATCAATTATCATACAACATATCAGAGCAGTAAAGTTAAACATGCATGGAATCCATAATTGCATTTCGGGAATATCCAGTAAGTACACTGCATGCTGCCAGTCAGATCATATATAGTAAAAGCTTGACAATTTATAAAAACTACTCTTGAAATAACAATTGACCAAGTGGTCAAAAAACCAGAAGACCAGTCCATAAAAAGCTAAAGACACTCAAGAAATTGTTTAAGAGATGAATCAAGTCAGAGAAATTCAACAAATGCTAAAACATAGAGAAAAGAAAAAGATAAATCATGCTTGTCCTGATTAAACAAATCAATAATCTGTGTTCTTCCATTGTCATGATTGAAAAAGATGAAAAGACTCCAATGCATCAACCATATTCGACTTTGTATCTGATTTAATGGTGACGAGAAACTCTGAAACGTAAAACCACAGCCACTGAGCATATCAATTCCAAAACAACAAAAATAGTAAATCATGATACAGGGAAAAGTAGATACAATAAAACCACCTTTGAATCAATTATTTCTTTCAACCTATTAAGTTCTTCAAGAGCAATATCCCAGTTTTGCATCAATATCTCAGCTACCAACTTCCCCCACAGTGCACTCAGACTCCTTTCACTGTTAGTGCACAAGGCCCTGTATTGATACAGGTAGTCAGCTACACCAGAGTAGTTTCCACATTCAAACTGAAATTTGGCATACTGATATAGTGCCTCAATCTGCTTTGGACCAATCTGATAATAAAGCATTACCACCATTTCATGAGTGCATTCTAGAGAGTAAGAATAACTATATATCTTAACCAACAAACCCTAACGCCATTTCATGAGTGCATTCTCAAGAGTAAGATAACCAAATCTCTTAACCAACAAACCCCTCCCAAAAAAAAGGAGCAGTAGGAGGGGGGATTTAGGAAGAAAAGAATTACTTGAAGGTAACGTCCAAGAACTTCTGTGATGAAATTATGCAAGAGACTTATCAATAGCAACACCAATGCGCAATCATTGGATGATTTGTATCTGATTATGACTTTGGAATGCATAGAAGCTATATCACTATGACACAAGTTGAAGAAAAAGTGGAATTCAGCCAAAATTAAAAGCTTTGACAAGTCACTTATATTGAAAAATTGAGTCTTTCAATACAGAAGCATGGGAGCTTTTGGATTCAGCAATTTCTTTTGAACTCAACAATAACACCACATCATTTCATCCCAATAAATATGATGCTTGAATTAGCATAACACTTCAAAAATGCCAGTTACATAGCACACTTCAAAAACTCAAACAAGATTAAACCAAAGTAGGTTTAGGAGCAAGAAACGACACCCATACCAATTCTACATTACATTACAATCACCCATTACTAAAGCATAAATTGAAATAGCAAACCCGAAAGCGGTCATTAAGCATCTGAAGATTGTACTGTTTGTCCGCTCACAACTCCTGCATGGCATTCGCATTCTGCAAAAACGCCACAAGAGGGGCCGCCCCCTCCTCTAGGACCTTCAATCTCGCTACGACTTCCGCTCTCCTCTCAATCATATCTAACAAAAACCCACCCAAACACATCACATAAGCATCATATATAGAGCGCCCAAGGTCAGAAAAGATGAAATTTGTAGTTACCTTGAGGGACGTCTTCAGTGTGGTAGAGGCTCTTGTGGATATCCATGGCGTAATCGACCATGTTAGTTTTGCTCAAGAGCTCGATTTTGGACTTGAAGATATGTTCCTCTGGGTATAGTTGTCGTTCTTGGAGAAACTACAAGAGAGGGAACACTAGGTTCCCGTCTGGATTTGGTGCAATTCTCAGAGCTAGATCGTAAGTAGCCATTGTTGCTCTAGGGTGGTGCTGATGTTCGTATTTCCTCCGTATTGAAGGTGGGGAAAGGAGAGAGATAGAATTAGGGCTTTTTAGATAGTCATGTAGTTGGTTGGAGCCAATATAAAAGCCTTCCCTTCTGCTTTATATATTTTTTTTCTTCTTCCGTCTACACCACCTAGCTAATCTTACTGTACTTTTTCTGCACGCTACTCTTTCTCTACTCTCCTTCCCGCCGCTTCTTCATTAGGGTTTTTCCTCTCCATTCTTCTTCCTCCTGATGGACCCAATCACATTTCTCTTAGCAGTGTTGCTCATATTAGCCTTGTGTCATTTTCCTCCATGTCATGTTGCATTTACCTATTGAGGAGGGACCTGAAGAGGTCCCCTCATTTCCTTCCTAACAAAGTCAGCTCCCCTCCTCTGCTTTCTGTCACCGTCAGCTCCCCTCCTTCCCAACAGGGCTCCTCTGAGTTAACACCATTAACTAACAGGTAGGAGGACTTCTCAGTGAGCCCTGAGTTAACACCCATAGTGTTAAATCAGCCTAAGGTTCCTTTTATGTTCAGCCCTAATCGAAACCCTCCTGAAGCTCCAAGAGAGAAAATTTATTGCCAAAATGCTTCCTCATCTTCCTTTCCTCCACAGCCACGGCCTGAAGAGTGTGCTTTTTCTTCACAACACCCATGTACGTTGGGATATCTCTTCAGTTTGCATGATAGGATGCTTTGGTCATGAAGGGAATGGAGGTTTATTTGTAAAGAGGTTTATTTTGTACCAGGGAAATGAGGTTTATTTTGTACAAGGGGAATGGGGTTTTATGGTCCTCAATTCGATGAATTTGTATTGTTGTGTTTTTCATGTATAGAAGAAATTTTTTGTGTAATTGATAATATGTTTCTTAAAGGAATGGGGGGTTTATTTTGTATCAGGGGAATGAAGTTTATTTTGTACCAGGGAAATGAGGTTTATTTTGCACCAGAAGCTCCCTTAGTTGAGGCTGGGACTCACTATAAAACCTCATACTCCTGGGTTATAAACCCCATTTCCCTGGTACAAAATAAACCTCATTCCCCAGGTACAAAATAAACCCCCATTCCCTTAAGAAACATATTATCCATTACATAAAAAAGTTCTTCTATACATGAAAAACACAAAAATACAAATTTATCAGATTGATGACCATAAAACCCCATTCCCTTGGTACAAAATAAACCCCATTTCCCTAGTACAAAATAAATCTCATTCCCCTGGTACAAAATAAACCCCCATTCCCTTCTTGACCAAAGCATCCTATCATGCAAACTGAAGAGATATCCCAATGTCCATGGGTGTTGTGAAGAATAAGCACACTCTTCAGGCCACAGCTATGGAGGAAAGGAAGATGAGGAAGCATCTTGGCAATAAATTTTCTCTCTTGGAGCTTCAGGAGGGCTTCGATCAGGGCTGAACATAAAAGGAACCTTAGGCTGATTTAACACCATGGGTGTTAACTCAGGGCTCACTGAGAAGCCCTCCTACCTGTTAGTTAATGGTGTTAACTCAGAGGAGCCCTGTTGAAAAGGAGGGGAGCTGACGGTGACAGGAAGGAGAGGAGGGGAGCTGACTTTGTTGGGAAGGAAATGAGGGGACCTCTTCAGGTCCCTCCTCAACAGGTAAATGCAACATGATATGGAGGAAAATAACACGAAGGCTAATATGAGCAACACTGCTAAGAGAAATGTGATTGGGTCCATCAGGAGGACGAAGAAGAAGAAAGGGAGAGGAAAAACTTTAACGAAGAAGCAGCGGAAAGGAGAGTAGAGAAAGAGTAGCGTGTAGAAGAAGTAGAGTAAGATTAGCTAGGTGGTGTAGACGGAAGAAGAAAAGAAAGAAATATAAAGTAGCTGGATATAGTGCCTCAATCTGCTTTGGACCAATCTGACAATGAAGCATTACCACCATTTCATGAGTGCATTCTTGAGAGTAAGAATAACTATATATCTTAACCAACAAACCCTAACGCCATTTCATGAGTGCATTCTCAAGAGTAAGATAACCAAATCTCTTAACCAACAAACCCCTCCCAAAAAAAGTAACATTAGGAGGGGGGATTTAGGAAGAAAAGAATTACTTGAAGGTAACGTCCAAGAACTTTTGTGATGAAATTATGCAAGAGACTTATCAATAGCAACACCAATGTGCAATTATTGGATGATTTGGATCTGATAATGACTTTGGAATGCATAGAAGCTATATCACTATGACACAAGTTGAAGAAAAAGTGGAATTCAGCTAAAATTAAAAGCTTTGACAAGCCACTTATATTGAGAAATTGACTCTTTCAATACAGAAGCAAGGGAGCTTTTGGATTCAGCAATTTCTTTTGAACTCAACAATAACACCACATCATTTCATCCCAATAAATATGACGCCTGAATTAGCATAACACTTCAATTACAATAATGCCAGTTGCATAGTACACTTCAAAAACTCAAACAAGATTAAACCAAAGTAGGTTTAGGAGCAAGAAACGACACCCATACCAATTCTACATTACATTACAATCACCCATTACTAAAGCATAAATTGAAATAGCAAACCCGAAAGCGGTCATTAAGCATCTGAAGATTGTACTGTTTGTCCGCTCGCAACTCCTGCACGTGCCTTTGCATTCTGCAAACATGCCACAAGAGGGGCCGCCCCCTCCTCTAGGGCCTTCAATCTCGCTACGACTTCTGCTCTCCTCTCAATCATATCTAACAAAAACCCAACCAAACACATCACATACGCATCATGTATAGAGCGCCCAAGGTCAGAAAAGATGAAATTTGTAGTTACCTTGAGGGACGTCTTCAGTGTGGTAGAGGCTCTTGTGGATATCCATGGCGTAATCGACCATGTTAGTTTTGCTCAAGAGCTCGATTTTGGACTTGAAGATATGTTCCTCTAGGTATAACTGTCGTTCTTGGATAAACTCCAAGAGAGGGAACACCAGGTGCCTGTCTAGATTCGGTGCAATTCTCGGAGTTAGATCGTAAGTAGCCATTATTGCTCTGGGGTGGTGCTGATGTTCGTATTTCCTCCGTATTGAAGGTGGGGAAAGGAGAGAGATAGAATTAGGGTTTTTTAGGTAGTCATGTAGTTGGTTGGAGCCAATATAAAAGCCATCCCTTCTACTTTATATTTTTTTCTTTTTTTCTTCCGTCTACACCACCTAACTAATCTTACTTTACTTCTTCTACACGCTACTCTTTCTCTATTCTCCTTCCCGCTGCTTCTTCGTTAGGGTTTTTCCTCTCCCTTTCTTCTTCTTCTTCCTTTTGATGGACCCAATTACATTTCTCTTAGCAGTGTTGCTCATATTAGCCTTCGTGTCATTTTCCTCCATATCATGTTGCATTTACCTGTTGAGGAGGGACCTGAAGAGGTCCCCTCATTTCCTTCCCAACAAAGTCAGCTTTCCTCCTGTCCTTCCTGTCACCGTCAGCTCCCCTCCTTCTCAACAGGGCTCCTCTGAGTTAATACCATTAACAAACAGGTAGGAGGGCTTCTCAGTGAACTCTGAGTTAACACCCATGGTGTTAAATCAACCTAAGGTTCCTTTTATGTTCAGCCCTGATCGAAGCCCTCCTGAAGCTCCAAGAGAGAAAATTTATTGCCAAGGTGCTTCCTCATCTTCCTTAGTCGTGGTATGAAGGGTGTGCTTCTTCTTCACAATGCCCATGGACGTTGGGATATCTCTTCAGTTTGCATGATAGGATGCTTTGGTCATGAAGGGAATGGAGGTTTATTCGTAAAGAGGTTTATTTTGTACCAGGAAAATGGGGTTTATTCTGTACCAGGGGAATGGGGTTTTATGGTCCTCAATCTGATGAATTTGTATTTTTTTGTTTTTCATGTATAGAAGAACTTTTTGGTTTAATGGATAATATGTTTCTTAAGGGATTGAGATTTATTTTGTATCAAGGGAATGAGGTTTATTTTGTACCAGGGAAATAGGGTTTATTTTATACCAGAAGTTCCATTGGTTGAGGCTGGGGCTCACCATAAAACCTCATATTCCTGTTACAAAATAAACCCCATTTCCCTGGTACAAAATAAACTCAATTCCCCATGTGCAAAATAAACCCTCATTCCCTTAAGAAACATATTATCCATTATATAAAAAAGTTCTTCTATACATGAAAAACACAAAAATACAAATTCATCAGATTGAGGACCATAAAACCTCATTCCCCTGGTACAAAATAAACCTAATTTCCCTGGTACAAAATAAATCTCATTCCCCTGGTACAAAATAAACCCCCATTCCCTTCATAACCAAAGCATTCTATCATGCAAACTGAAGAGATATCCCAACGTCCATGGGTGTTGTGAAGAAGAAGCATACTCTTCAGGCTACGGCTGTGGAGGAAAGAAAGATGAGGAAGCACCTTGGCAATAAATTTTCTCTCTTGGAGCTTCAGGAGAGCTTCGATCAGGGCTGAACATAAAAGAAACCTTATGCTGATTTAACACCTGCCCTGCTGCCTGTTAGTTAATGGTGTTAACTCAGAGAAGCCCTGTTGAGAAGGAGGGGAGCTAATGGTGACAGGAAGGAGAGGAGGGGAGCTGACTTTGTTGGGAAGGAAATGAGGGGACCTCTTCAGGTCCCTCCTCAATAGGTAAATGCAACATGATATGGAGGAAAATGACACGAAGGCTAATATGAGCAACAATGCTAAGAGAAATGTGATTGGGTCTATCAGGAGGAAGAAGAAGAAGAAGAAAGGGAGAAGAAAAACCCTAACGAAGAAGCGGCGGGAGGGAGAGTAGAGAAAGAGCAGCGTGTAAAAGAAGTAAAGTAGGACTAGCTAGGTGGTGTAGACGGAAGAAGAAAAAAAAGAAATATAAAGTAGCTCGATATAGTGCCTCAATCTGCTTTGGACCAATCTGACAATGAAGCATTACCACCATTTCATGAGTGCATTCTTGAGAGTAAGAATAACGATATATCTTAACCAACAAACCCTAACGCCATTTCATGAGTGCATTCTCAAGAGTAAGATAACCAAATCTCTTAACCAACAAACCCCTCCCAAAAAAAGTAGAAGTAGGAGGGGGATTTAGGATGAAAAAAATTACTTGAAGGTAACGTCCAAGAACTTCTGTGATGAAATTATGCAAGAGACTTATCAATAGCAACACCAATGTGCAATCATTGGATGATTTGGATCTGATAATGACTTTGGAATGCATAGAAGCTATATCACTATGACACAAGTTGAAGAAAAAGTGGAATTCAGCTAAAATTAAAAGCTTTGACAATCCACTTATATTGAGAAATTGAGTCTTTCAATACAGAAGCAAGGGAGCTTTTGGATTGAGCAATTTCTTTTGAACTCAACAATAACACCACATCATTTCATCCCAATAAATATGACGCCTGAATTAGCATAACACTTCAATTACAATAATGCCAGTTGCATAGCACACTTCAAAAACTCAAACAAGATTAAACCAAAGTAGGTTTAGGAGCAAGAAATGACACCCATATCAATTCTACATTACATTACAATCACCCATTACTAAAGCATAAATAGCAATTGCAAACCTGGAAGCGGTCATTAAGCATCTGAAGACAGTACTGTTTGTCCGCTCGCAACTCCTGCACGGCGTTTGCATTCTGCAAAAATGCCACAAGAGGGGCCGCCCCCTCCTCTAGGGCCTTCAATCTCGCTACGACTTCAGCTCTCCTCTCAATCATATCTAACAAAAACCCAACCAAACAAATCACATATGCATCATGTATAGAGCGCCCAAGGTCAGAAAAGATAAAATTTGTAGTTACCTTGAGGGACGTCTTCAGTGTGGTAGAGGCTCTTGTGGATATCCATGGCATAATCGACCATGTTAGTTTTGCTCAAGAGCTCGATTTTAGACTTGAAGATCTGTTCCTCTAGGTATAGCTGTCGTTCTTGGAGAAACTCCAAGAGAGGGAGCACCAGGTGCCTGTTCAGATTCTGTGCAATTCGCGCCACTAATTCCCGCTAAATTTAGCGACGATTTAATAATAACGACTAATTTTTGGTCGTTGAGCTTTTTATTAAATAAAAATACTATTTTATTCATGTAGTAGCAGAATGGTAGCTGATTGGTTGCTATATAGCAACCAAAAATTTTGGTCGCTAATTTTGGTCGCAATTTCACAGTTTTTTTTGTAGTGTAAGTAGCCATTGTTGCTTTGGGGTGGTGCTGATGTTCGTATTTCTTCCGTATTGAAGGTGGGGAAAGGAGAGAGATAGAATTAGGGTTTTTTAGGTAGTCATGTAGTTGGTTGGAGCCAATATAAAAGTCATCCCTTCTAAATTTTAGATAAATTACAAGGGTAATTTATTAAGGATAATTTATATGAATTTGTATTTGACAAAACCCCGTCACTTATTAAATATTTTAATAAAATAGTTCTTAATTAACAATTTAAAAATATTTTTTTATTAAAAATCATAATAATTTTAGTGGTTAATTAAGAATTATTTTATTAAAAAAGTTAATGAGTGACGTGGATTTTGTCAAACACAGATTCATGTAAATTACGCTTAATAAATTTCCCTTGTAATTTATATAATTTATCTAAAATTTAGAAGGGATGTTTTTATTTATTATTTTAATAACTGAAAATTGATAAATTATTGTTTTAATTTTTAAAAATCAGTGAATTTATGATTTTTATATATTATTATTATTTATTTATTACCATTATAAATAATTTTAATTTTTAAAATATAAAAAGTGATATTATATAAGTATGAAAATCAATGTAAAAGCCATCCCTTCTAAATTTTGGATAAAAATGGCAACTATGAAAGCATTAGAAAATTTTTTTCTATGTTTTAAGTTTTAAGGTTTTGGGATTTATTTGTATTATTGTTTTTTTCTAATTAAATGAGGGTAATTAAGTTTTTTTTTTCCATAATAACTAATGGAAGAATAGTGGCTAAATAGAGGATGTCCTTGCTAATTAATGGAATTAAATTATAAGAATTTTTTTAATATAATTTTAAAATATAGTAATATTTTAATTAATCAAATTAAATTTCATGATAATTTACCTAATATAATATTAATATATGTACCCTTAAATGCGATAGGGATATAATTTAAAAAAATTATATATTTACAAAGAAAATTATTATTTACTCTTTACACTAAAAAAAACTCATTGGTCAACCAATTTTAATTAATTTTAATCTTTGATAACTAAAATTTTCAAACATCAATTTATATCAAGATATTTTATAATAATTTTATATTAAATAATTTCTCTTACTGTATAAAATCTTAATTTCTAAATTTCTTAAACGCGAATTTATATCATATATTTTATAATAGTCTCATATTAAATATTTTTTAATTATATTAAAATAAGAAATTTTTGATATAATTAACAAATTATTTTTTAAAAATTTATATAATTTTTTTAAAATATATTATAATTAATAGATGTATATTAAATTACTTATAGAGAAAATATTTAATACGATATTACTATAAAATGTGAAATAATTGAATTTAAATATCATCTGGTTAATAAAATAGTTATTCTATTAAAATTTATTATTGGACTATAATAATGTAGTATTTTAAATTAAGAGTTGAAATTTGAAAAACTGTATTATTATAAAATTTTAACCGAATAATTATTTTACTAACAAAATAAAACTTTATGAGCTAATAATTATTTCACATTTTACAGCAATATTGTATTATATAATTTTTTCTATTATGTTAATATTAGTATAAGTATTTGTGTTTTTTCCATATACCAACCAATTGTAATATATTCAATAAAAATATATAAAAATTTTGGAAGATAATTTATTAATTTGTATCAAAATTATTTATTTTAGTATAATTGAGAAAAAAAAATTAGTATAAGACCATTATAAAATATTTTGATAGAAAATGGTTTTTAAGAAATTTAGGAATTAAAGTTTCCGGATTTATATAGTAGAGAAATTATTTAATATAAAATTATTATAAAATATTTTGATATAAATTGGTATTTAAGGAATACATTAACGAAGGATTCAAGGTTAATTAAAATCGAGTAGAGAATTTTTTATATTTTATGGACCAGATAGTAATTTTACGCCCAAATTGTATACCATACTGTGATTATATCACATTCTAAAACTCTGAGATAAGAATGGGGCACTATTTGTCATTTTTCAAAGTTAGAGTAAATAGGTTTTAAAAGAGGTGCTAACTTAATTTTAACGAGTTAGCTTAATCATGGCTGTATGACATAGACTCTTAAAGTTAAATTGAAATATGATTAAAAGTTTAGTAGGTTAAAGAATTGTTTTAGAAAGTTAATAAGTTAAATTAAATCCTAACCTTCGAAATAAAGTAATAATATATCCTAGCCCTCCATTTGTCTTTCAAATAGACTTAAAAATATGAATAAACTAAAAACAAAAGTTGTCTTCAACCTTACCTAAGCTTGGCTCCATAGAAAAACAAGGTGAGCTTTCTTCATTTTCCATCAAATTTATGCCAATTTCTCCATGAAATCCAAAACTTTGTCCAATCAAATTCTTTCCTAAGACAAACAACTAAAAGAAGAGTCATAGATTGAAAGTTTTCAAGTTCTAAAAGTTAAGGTTCCAAGTTGTCTTAATTTGGAAGTCAAAAGCAATCGAAAAAAAATTAAGGAAACTCCACCCTTTCATGTATTAATTTAATATGCAAAGCTAGTTTTAATATTCAATCCTTTGCTAAAATTGAAATTGACATAGATGAAAGAACTTCAAAGGAAAAGGAAGTGGCTAATGAGTAAAAGTGGTGAACTAAATAACTTTGTTGAAAAGATTTGGTCTAATGGTGTTTTTTGATTTTAGAGGCTGGAAATATTATTTTGAATGTTTAAATGAGTTAAATGAATGATGGAAGGTTTTTTAAAAAATAGGTAAGCATGGAGATTTTGATTTAAACTTGGCAAATTGAAACTCTAATTCGACAATTTATATTTAAAAAGCTGTAATTTATTATGTATTTGTTCAAATGAAGTACAATATTTATAAGATGCTTGAAAATTTGAGATAAAATCGGGCAGAATGCAGCCTAATTGAAAACAAATTGCAAAGAGTTAACATGCTTGCGTTTTCGGTAAAGGTTACACATATGTTAGGTTTATACACGTATTAACTTGTTAATCTAAATTTTTGTACACTAGGAGGGAAGTATAAATAATCTTTATATGTCTTATTGGAACTCAAAATTTTTATTTTGAATTTATTTGATGTACCATTGAAAATGCTAAGGCATTAGAACCGTGTATTAAATTTTTATGTTACTAATAGAGAGTACCTTACGGCATGAAGTTGCAAAGAGATATTTTGATAAGTTTGCTTAAACTGGCATGAAATAGATACAGAATTATACATATACATATTGAGTTAATCTAATATATGATATTAAATGTATTTAGTCCTAATAAACTCATTGAGTCGAAGTATATGATATTAAATGTATTTAGTCCTAATAAACTCATTGAGTCGAAGTTGGTATAAAAGTACGACATGTGATATATAAAATTTCACAATACTAAAAGCTATGGGTTAACTTGGTAAACTTTGAAAAAAAATCGAGGTAAATTTGAAATTTATTTGTATTTTTATACTAAATTACTTAAATGCCCTTAGAAATATATATATATATATATATATATATAATTATATTCCCTTTTTTTCTAAAGAAATATATTTCTCTTCAAAAGTTTTCCTGTTCTTTCCTTTCTCATCATTTCCCCTGTACAATTTCTCTTTATTTCCCTTCCATTATCAAAGTGCCCAAAATGAATTCCCACAAGCATGAAGCATGAAGCATTAGCTCTCAACGCGAGATCAACTTTAACCTTCACATATGCTAAAAAAGATGCTTTTGAATTTAAAAATAAACCATGTTTCTCATAATCAATAATTTCTTAACCTCTGCTCTACTAGATTAACCCACCAAAAAGGATTATCACTACAATTATCTGCGGCAGCAAACAAATTCCAAATAACAAAAAATGACAACAATAAATCCCACAAACTTCAAGAATAACTTCATCGTACAGCTTGTGCCTGTGCATGTTCTAAAAGTTGACCGACTAACTTGTAAGTACGCCCCGATATTGCCTTGGTGTGATCTATCAACTGTTCATACCTGAATTGAGGGAAATTTCCAAATTGCATTTTAGTCGTTAAGAAAAATAAAGAAAAGAAATCAACACATAGATATAGAGTGCAAAAGAATTATAACAGGAAAAGATAAGAGCAAGATAGAAGGCACTGAAAAATACTAGACCAACACAAGTGCTATTATTTATGAATCTATCTATAATCTTACACATTGGGCTGATTAGGCTCCATGATAACAGTTCCTGATTGTGAATCAATCTTAGCATCAAGCTTTGAGTTTCTAATAAGATTTACAATCCATCTTTCGGCCTCCTCATAATTCAGGTTCAATTTCTCAGCAAGGACTCTGCATTTGAACAGTTAATTTCATTTAGCAAAATAAAGGAAAGGAACTGTAAAATTGTTCCAATTCCCTAACCCATTGTTTGGCATGATTTATTTTGCAATAAAAGAATTTAAATAAATTCTTACATTTTAAATGAAAATTTTTAAGTTAAAAAGAACTGAATTTCTTTCTTTTCAATCAAGAAAATTAAAATCAATTAAATTGAATAAAATTCTTGATTCCAAAAGCAAGACTTCACTAAAAGCATCCAGTATGCACTTACCCCATGTTAATACGTTGATGTATACGGCAATAAGTCTCAAAGATAAATAGGCGAGCATTTTCAAGGAACTCATCTCTCATCGGCACGGTAGAAAAGTTGCTGTCTTCAACTCGTTTTCCAAGGAATGGATCATTTAAAATCACCTATAATGTAGCAACAAGAAATATAACATACAAAAATGACTCAGCTCAGAAGAACTAACGATTACATCTACCAGTAACACAAGCTACAACCTCGCACACTCCCTCACCCTCAAAGCCCCCCCCTGCCCTGCCCCCAATCCACATTAAAAGAATTTGGGAAAAAAATCAGAAGTGAAAAAAAGAAGAGGACCAAACAGGAAAAAAAAAAAGGCTTTTTGCTAAGAAACCATGCTATTGCAATGTCACTGTGATGCCAACCATGTCGTCTCATTCACCAGTCCCATTCACATGCCCAAAACTTTTTTTTAGAAAAAAAAAAAAGGTAAAGATAGAGAGAGAAAGTAAAGGTCATCTGGGAAAAGTGGCAGCCTTTCAGTGAGGATAATAACTTAAATGTTTTTGTTAGCCAAACAATCACATTAGGATATAGAAAGCTTACCTCTTCACACTCTCTCATCTTCTTTTGTGCCCCATCAAAATCATAATTAACGTACACACATGCTAAAAACTCTGTGATGGGATCTTTATATGATTGCTGCTCTTGCTGTAGCACTTTTATGAAGTCTTTGAATTGGGGTCGTCTCCTTTTGTTGACAATAAATGCAGTTGATAGGTACCTCAAAAGATGAGGAGCATTGGTTTGAATGGCATTGAGATACCTGAAAATATATAAGAAATGAAGTATAATAAACAGCAAAAGATTTAAATGATACATAAAATTAAATATTATGCGGTCTTGCTCAACATCACACTGCTGCATGGTTTGAAGCATAGGACAGCTTAAATAATCTCCACTAATATCTCTTCCACCATAGATAAGGCCAAAAAAAGAAAAGCTAAGATCCAGCAAAAAAAATTTAAAAAAATTTATCAATTATCATACAACATATCAGAGCAGTAAAGTTAGACGTGCACAGAATCCATAATTGCATTTTGGGAATATCCATTAAGTACACTGCATGCTGCCAGTCAGATCATATATAGTAAAAGCTTGACAATTTATAAAAACTACTCTTGAAATGTCAATTGGCCAAGTGGTCAAAAAACCAGAAGACCAGTCCATAAAAAGCTAAAGACACTCAAGAAATTGTTTAATAGATGAAACAAGTCAGAGAAATTCAACAAATGCTAAAACACAGAGAAAAGAAAAAGATAAATCATACTTGTCCTGATTAAACAAATCAATAATCTGTGTTCTTCCATTGTCATGATTGAAAAAGATGAAAAGACTCCAATGCATCAACCATATTCGACTTTGCATCTGATTCAATGGTGACGAGAAACTCTGAAACGTAAAATCACAGCCAGTGAACATATCAATTCCAAAACAACAAAAATAGTAAATCATCATACAGGGAAAAGTAGATACAATAAAACCACCTTTGAATCAATTATTTCTTTCAACCTATTAAGTTCTTCAAGAGCAATATCCCAGTTTTGCATCAATATCTCAGCTGCCAACTTCCCCCACAGTGCACTCAGACTCCTTTCACTGTTAGTGCACAAGGCCCTGTATTGATACAGGTAGTCAGCTGCACCAGAGTAGTTTCCACATTCAAACTGAAATTTGGCATACTGATATAGTGCCTCAATCTGCTTTGGACCAATCTGATAATGAAGCATTACCACCATTTTAATGAGTGCATTCTGGAGAGTAAGAATAACTATATATCTTAACCAACAAACCCTAACGCTATTTCATGAGTGCATTCTCAAGAGTAAGATAACCAAATCTCTTAACCAACAAACCCCTCCCAAAAAAAGTAGCAGTAGGAGGGGGGATTTAGGAAGAAAAGAATTACTTGAAGGTAACGTTCAAGAACTTCTGTGATGAAATTATGCAAGAGACTTATCAATAGCAACACCAATGTGCAATCATTGGATGATTTGGATCTGGTAATGACTTTGGAATGCATAGAAGCTATATCACTATGACACAAGTTGAAGAAAAAGTGGAATTCAGCTAAAATTAAAAGCTTTGACAATACACTTATATTGAAAAATTGAGTCTTTCAATACAGAAGCAAGGGAGCTTTTGAATTCAGCAATTTCTTTTGAACTCAACAATAACACCACATCATTTCATCCCAATAAATATGACGCCTGAATTAGCATAACACTTCAATTACAATAATGCCAGTTGCATAGCACACTTCAAAAACTCAAACAAGATTAAACCAAAGTAGGTTTAGGAGCAAGAAACGACACCCATACCAATTCTACATTACATTACAATCACCCGTTACTAAAGCATAAATTGCAATTGCAAACCTGGAAGCGGTCATTAAGCATCTGAAGATTGTACTGTTTGTCCGCTCGCAACTCCTGCACGGCGTTCACATTCTGCAAAAACGCCACAAGAGGGGCTGCCCCCTCCTCTAGGGCCTTCAATCTCGCTACGACTTCAGCTCTCCTCTCAATCATATCTAACAAAAACCCAACCAAACACATCACATACGCATCATGTATAGAGCGCCCAAGGTCAGAAAGGATGAAATTTGTAGTTACCTTGAGGGACGTCTTCAGTGTGGTAGAGGCTCTTGTGGATATCCATGGCGTAATCGACCATGTTAGTTTTGCTCAAGAGCTCGATTTTGGACTTGAAGATCTGTTCCTCTGGGTATAGCTGTCGTTCTTGGAGAAACTCCAAGAGAGGGAACACCAGGTGCCTGTCCAGATTCGGTGCAATTCTCGGAGTTAGATCGTAAGTAGCCATTGTTGCTCTGGGGTGGTGCTGATATTCGTATTTCCTGCGAATTGAAGGTGGGGAAAGGAGAGTGATAGAATTAGGGTTTTTTAGGCAGTCATGTAGTTGGTTGTAGGGATGTAAACGGGTAGGGTACCCGCAAAATTGAGAGCACCCAAACCCAAATCCGATTATATATAAAATTCCCAAACTCATCCCAAACCCGTTTAGTATTTTAATTTTACAACCCATACCCGATCCAAATCCGTTTAACAATACCCGCACACTACCCGAACACAACCGAACCCGATTTTTTTTAATTCAATTCAATGACAAAAAATTTAAAGATTTGGATATTATAACCCAAATAACAAACCTGAATTAGAAAATTTAAATATATTAAAACAAAATAAATATATTACAAATTGATCATAACACAACCATTAATCAATTATCTATCCAACATAAAATTTTGAACAAATGAAATGTTCCAAAAATTCATTAAGCTACATTGATTGAACATAAAATATATTCAATTGGCCATTTCAATCTCCAATATCAAATTGTGCTTGAAAAGCTTCAAAAAAACAAATAGATTAGCAAATATCCTAAATATGAAAAACAATAACATGTATTAGCAAACAATACATAACCATAAGAACAAATAACATATAGTAACTTAATTAGCAAATAAATTTATTTAAGTCAATACATAACCACAAACTAAAATAACTACTCCAGTTCACCTAGTTAATTCTAAAGATTTGCTCAAAGATCCCTTTACTGAAGTCAACACACTCGTACTCATCAGAGAGAACGATAATATCAATAATTTAGCTCACAAATAAACTACCAACAGTTAAAACATAGATTGTAAATCAAGTCTGAGAACTTGCAATAATTTTCACTAAAACTATCAGTAGGATATGCACAATCCAGCAGTAGAAACATTGGAGAAATGCTCAATGACACGAACCAGGTGGATTACATAGATGGTACTTCGGCATTATAATCTCTTCACTACATCAAATATCATTCTGGTAAATTAACACATATTTTTCTTAAACAGCATGGGATCTGATAGTATTAACATATTTTAACAGCAACTAAAAAGATCTTGATTATCAGATTAAGAGTGACCAACTAGCAAATAATCATATTAATAATCAGATAATCAGATTAATAGTCCATAAATTCTAAAAATCTTTAATAGCAACCTTTAGTCCATACATCATATTAATAGCCCATAAATTCTAAAAATCAACAGTGTTAAAGTAACCAAATAGCAAATGATTAGATTTTTTAACAGTATCCAAATAATCAAATTAATAGTCCATAAATTCTAAAAATCTTTAATAGCAACTAAAAATTCTTTAACAACATGCACATAAAAGATCTTGATTATCAAAAAATTTGATTGCAAACCTGAAGAGAGTTCCAGTCAAAGGAGATGTCGCCGACGGCGATTGGGGAGAGGCAAGGCTTGTCTCCAGCGGTCGTCAGTGAAGTGGGGGAGAGAAGATTTGAACTCATATTTTTCAATCAAGTCTCCAGCAGACCAACACCACCATATTTTTCAAATTTGAACTGATATTTCACTTGCAAGCATAAAAAAATATTAGAATAGCTATAAAAAATTGTAAGAATCAATTCAATAATCAATAATAACAAGAAAAAAATATCTACCTTGAAATCATAATGTACACACAAGATGTGGATTGAATCATGCAAGAGACTAAGAATCATGACGATATCAGAGGCCAAAGGCTTTGGAGTGCAGCAGAAAGGGAATAATAATGAATAATGATATCAATTTGCTAGAAATATAAGTCTCAACTCTTTGATGTTGTATAGTACTACCTTGGAGAATTTTATTTTGAGAGAGGTAATGCAATAGAACTGGCTCCACCTTCAACTTTTGAAGCTGACCAAAAAAGGAATTCCAACACCGTTACAACAGGCAACTACAAGCATATGTCCAACTACACAGAACAGATAAAAAATGAAATTTCAATAATAAAATATGTATAGACTAAAGATTGATATACCCGGTCCGCAAGTTCAATCACAAAGAAATCCACAGGACCACCAACCAAGAAAGCATTTGGAAAAACAGGAAAGTGCTTTAAGAAGATTTCTAGTTTGTCATCTACACAGAACAAAGTATCATAAATAGGCAAATAACCATGAATTCATTGTTCAATGTTGAATTAATGCAAAGTAATTAAGGTTACCTAAGTTGTAAAAAAGTAAGGATCTTGAGAGTAGAAGAAACAGATCTTGTTGTGCCTGAATTAAATTGACAAATTACATTTTTCAATTATATCTGATTAAGGAAAATTTCACATGTTTGCTAGTGAATGATGGTTCCAAAGTTCTAAACATATTTTTAGTATATCGTAATGACAGCAGAGCTAAACCATTCAATAGTAACTTCCTGACCTGTAATGGAATTTTATTCAAGCGCTTAGGCTCTAGTGCAACTTCCTCAAGGAGATACTGAAACCGAAAAAACACAAAGATAAAAGTAACAGGCATTAGAAAACAACAAGAAAAAAATAACAAAATGTGTTTTAACAATGTATATCAACTTTTATGGGTCACTTCAACTTATTGAAAGGCCTCTTACCCGAAAGAGGCTTTGAAAATGCCGAGTGTTTGTTTGGATGTCAATCCTGAACAGATATCAAACAAAAAAAATTACCACATCTGGTGTAAAATACAAAATTTTAGTTTCCTCTATCTTGAAAGATATGTACACTACAGTATTAATCTGACAGCACAGAGTTGACACTATGAAAAGGTACATCTGGACTTCTCCCACCCCAAATCCCCTCTTCTACTTTTCTTGCCAGGTTGACCTCTTGGCCACATATATGACATTATCTGACCAAATGAGAAAGCTATTTGATTGGAGCACCAAGGTTATTAAGAAGAGTATGACTTGCCATCTCAGTTCAGCATTAGACCACTTAGAAATGCGCAGTTTGATACCCAGATATTCAACAAGCAGAGGGGAAAACAAAATACATTGATTTTTTTTACTCCAAGAAAAATGCTACAGATAGAAAGCTAAGAACAGTTAGATTTTGATCTGATTTATGACATGGAATTGATCTTACACGATGACCAGAACTTGATTCATCTTGAAAGAAGAGAAAATGAAAAGAGATGTAAAATAAACATTACTCAGAACCTTAAGATGGTCAACTTCAAAATGGAATCTTAAGGTGGTCAATTTCAAAACTAGTGCATTTCTTCCTTTTTTTTTTCAAATCCAGCCATAAGAAACTCAGTTTCATTCCTGATGCATAAGTAATGTCAAAGAGTGCAGCCAACACTTGGCGATATTCAATCAAAAGAAATAAAAAAAACTATTAAGCAGGTGCTAAAGCACAATCAATCTACGCAAGATTGCAGGCATTCATACCAGAAAACGTTTGTAGCACCTTGAACAAGAGCAGATGAATAACGTAGAAGTACTTCAGTACTATGAAGATGGGATTCAAATAGCTGCAGAAAGGTGCAAGTACTAATCAGGCAACATAGGACCTTGGAAAAGCGATCCAGAATTATCATTTACTACAGAATATCGATAGACAAAATAGATGACATTGGCATATTTTTAACAGAAAAATTCAAAATGAGGCTTGAAATCACATTCATAGAAGCAACCTTTCAAATAAAAATCTCGGCTTAAGATAATAGCCTTAAATCTGAACTACAAAGGCAGCGAATTATTCTGACCAGTTATCATGTGAAATAAATACAATGACTGAATGAGGGGAAAAGGTTTAAAGATGTGGTGAATAAATACAATGTTTGAATGAGGGAAAAAAGTTTAAAGAGGTGGTGAATAAATACAATGATTGAATGAGGGAAGAAAAGACAGTGGTGAATTCACTCTATAAAGACCATCTGTTCATTTTCCTAAAAAAACAATAACATGAGATTAACAGTTAATTAGAGCCCGAAATATGAAAGAGGACAAGGTTAAGAAATAAGACAGGACAATACTAGTACAAATAAACAAATATATATATATATATATATATATATATAAAATGGGCCCAGACCTTACTTAAACTTTGATTCAGTTGGATGAGTCAAGTACCTCAAAACATGATCATATACAGTACAAAATTAATGGTATTTCTGTCTACTTCCAAACTAAATACTGTATCCTAACTTGATTGCAATTAAACAGATCACAATAGAAGATTGTAATTAAACATATCAATTGGCATGCAGTCACTAATTAATTTATGTTTAATTATAATTATACTGTTGGCTATTTATTTTATTATAATTTCTATTAATTATAATTATAATTATAGTGTCGGCATGCAGTCACTAATTAATTTCTGTTTAATTATAATTATACTGTTGGCTATTTATTTCATTATAATTTCTGTTAATTATAATTATAATTATATTTATAATTACAGATCAATTGACAATTAATTTTTGTCTAATTTCCTAAATTATTCACATAATATTTCTGTCTAATTTCAACAATCAAGAGCACACAACTTCAACAATCAACACTTCAACAGCACACAACTTCAACAATCAAGAGTACACAAGCCAATAGATCAGCTAATGTAGACCCAATACAATCATGTTTTATTTTTTTTTTTAAATTATTTTTTATAAGTTAAAATATGTTCACTTCTATTTGTATTATTTCTTTGTCCCAATTCACCAACTTTTCCATACCTTTCTTGAACACCAAACAGTCTCACAGATTTATCTGTAACAGCAGTAGATAACAACTCGATCGTAAATTTCAAAGAATTATAGCTCATCATGTTACAGAATTGAGTTTCATATAAATCGACGAGGAAAAGTGTTCATGAAAGAACTCCGGCAACGATCAATAGCAAATCACAAATATTTACTTACCTTGTACAGTTTACTCAAGTTCAACTGTGAATGGCTGGAAGCGCGACACAGAGACTCGGAGAGGACTGAGGGCTGTGGAATAAGCACGACTGAGAGCAACGGCTGACGCCGACGGTGAATCAGTCCAGTCGAGAGGAGACTGGAGGCACAGGCGCGAGAATCTCGAGGCGAGATGCGTGCGTGGCTCTTCTCAGAAAGAGATCGGAGGCTGGACGGTGGATGGTGAAAGCGCCGCTGGAAGTGGATGGAGCTGAGGTGGAAGCGCCGCTCAGAGGCGAGGCACTTAAGGTGAGGGCGTTAGCGTTAGGGGTGAGCACAGAGATGAGAGATGAGAGATGGAGGAGGAGGAGCACTGGGTCTGGCGGCACGCACCGAAATTTGTTTTAGATTTAGGGCAGGGAAGGGAAGGGAAGGGAAATAGGGAATTAGGGAAATATTAAAACGACATAGTATAGGTGATTTCGGTTCGGTTCGGTTTAATCGAAATTTTTATGTCTAAAATTGAACCGAACCGAAATCACTGATTTTTTAAAAATTTCAAACTGAACCGAGCGGAAAAAAAACCGAACCAAATTTTTGAAATTAATCGGCTCGGTCGGTTATTTCGGTTTAAACCGAATACTGCTCACCCCTACAAAGCGCACAAGTGATAAATAAAAAAAATAAAAAGAAAAAAAAAACGTCACGAGCAGACTCTGTATTTTTAGTTTGTGAGATTACTGTTCCTATAACGGAATGCTTACCCGGTTAGAATATTCGTTGTTTGTCTTGGAGCATGAGAATGCGCTCCTATTAATACAGGGACGCGAGGGGAATTCCTTGAAGGTAGTACTCAAGGGATGGGGAAAAGGGAGATATCGCTAGCTGGGGAGGGAGAAGATTTATGGTCGTTGGGAAGAAAAAGGAGACGTCGCCGGTGTCGGGGCTGCCGGCAGTGAAGTGGGGGAGAGAGTCGATTGGGAATTATGGGAAGGGAAGCGAGGGAGAGAGACGCCGACAGAGAGAGGGAAGTGTATGAAGTGAAATGAAAAAAGAAAATTTAGGGATTATAACGGGTCAAATCCGAATCCGCTCAAATCCGTTTTGTAAAAATCCAAATCCGTCCTAATAGGATTTGGGCGGTTCGGGTACCCGTGAAAACCCGCCCGCTTGCCATCCCTAAGTATAGCTAATAGGGTTCGGGTAACGGGTATCCGATCATCTATTCCCGAACCCTGCTCGAATCTGAGACGGCTAAAATTTTTCAAACTCGAACTCGCCTAAATCCGTTTTGTAAAAACCCAAATCCGTCTTAATAGAGTTTGGGCGGATCGGGTACCCGCGAAAATCCGCCCGCCTGCTGACATCCCTAGTTGGTGGAGCGAATATAAAAGCCATCCCTTCTTAATTTTAGATAAATTACAAGGGAAATTTATTAAGGGTAATTTACATGAATCTTTGTTTGACAAAATTCACGTCACTCATGAACTTTTTTAATAAAATAGTACTTAATTAACCACTAAAATTTTTATGTTTTTTAATAAAAAAATATCATTTTAAGTAGTTAAAATTTTTTTTATAAAAAAATATTTTATTTATTATTTTAATAACTAAAATTTCATAAATTATTGTTTTAATTTTTAAAAATCAGTGAATTTATGATTTTTATTCATTTTTTTATTTATTACCATTATAAATAATTTTAATTTTTAAAATATAAAAATTGAATTATATATTTATAAAAATCAATCTAAGTTTTGGATAAAAATGGCAACTATGAAAGCATTAAGAAAAATTTTTCTATGTTTTAAGTTTTATTGATGGAGAAGGCCAACTTAGAGAATCAGTTGTGAGAGCGTGGTGGATTTTTTTGGTTCAATATCCCATATCAGTTGCATGGGCAATTTGATGTGGGTATACAAGAACTTGGACTTGATTATCCTGAGGAACTTATTGGAATCTCTTATATATCCTTACCTTCTTTTTAATCACAAAATTGCATTAACTCAAAATTACACCTAGTGACAACAGTTCTTTGAATGAGATTTTGTTATCATCTGCAACCTCTAGTTCAGTTCTGAACTGTCAGAGAAGGCAATTCTCTGTTGTTCTGTGTTTGTCCCTTTTATCGTTAACTCTTTGGGCTTTTTTCTGTTGGTATTTTCACCTTTTTAAATTTGGAATGCTAATTGATTTTTATTTACTGTTTTTCTTTAACACAGCGGGCAAATTATGATCTAGAGGAGGAAATTAGAAAAGCATCAAAGGAAGCCACCCTCCCAGAAGAACTTCAGATGGTTACAGCTATTCATATGGGAGGAGTGGTAACCGTCAGCGAAATTGTCAGGACAACTGGAATACATATGGCCATTCACGTTCTCGATGGTAAGAAGCTCATGGCAGTCCTGGGATTTTGTGCAAATAAACATTATTTGGCATTCAAGTCGCCTTATTTGGATCGATTTGGTCGGATCAATATAGTGGCACAAGTTTTGCAGTGGGTCTAAGTAATTAGTACTGGTAGCAGTCGCCTTGGTCTGTTAACCAACTTTAGCTCCGGAATGGATCAAATAGAAGGGACTGCCATATCTCCAAGAATCATTACTCCTATACATATCTAAAGCATTTTGGGTCTTATACAATATGCAAAGTTGACTACTATATGACTTGCAAAGTTAATGAGGAGTGTTTGTAAAGTTAGGAGTTGGATGTGGGAGGAGAATGGCCTGTTATCTACTGGACTCAAATTCTTGCATTTCGACATCGTCAGGAACACAGAATATAAAAGAAAATGATTGGAAAGTCGTACATTTGTTATTGATACAATTCGAATGTTTAATTGTCATTAACTGGTAGACTTGCAGCAGCCTGGTTGCTGTGGCACGAAGTGAGAGCATATGATGAAGGAAATAAAGAGTACATACTCCTTTATTTTTTTTTAAATTGAGCCTGTGTTATAATTCATATACTATGATATAAAAATTGGTTAACCATGAATAGTACAATCACAATTGTTTTTTAATATTGTTGGTTTACATATTTTCCCCTTTTTCTTCCATCCAGCTCTCTTTTTTGGGTTTTTCTTTTCATTCTTTTTAGAACATTAAGGTGGCAAAGAACTAAGAACAATGCTGCGCTGAACCAGTTCTTATCCCATATGGCTTTAGAAGCTATGCTATGGCCTGCTGAGTTACAGGATCTATAAACTCGAATATTGCTGAATTTCTAGAGGAATTGGTCCCTCATTTATGGCTTGAATGACTCCCAAAGCATCTCCTGCCACAATTAAATCATCCAAGCCTCTGTTTATTGCAAATATCACTACGTCCCTGCATGCCATTGTGTCACGGTTTCAGATTTTAGCAATCGCCTGGAACCGTGCGGCACTTGACTTGAACACCTTCAAGCCAAGTCAGCCGTAAGAATCACCCAATATCCTGTGAATATGAATACCCTGATTAGTCAAGGTTATATAAACGAACAACGAAGCCAACATACAACATTCCATTAGAAGCCTCACAGTAGGCACAAAAGATAAGAACTGAACATGGAAATTCATGACCAGGCTACTTATTTTATTCCAGGGGCAAAATGGTAATTATACATTATCATCAATGCAATCGTTACAATAATTTTCACCTCCCTTGTAGACAGGGGGGACGGTCTACAAGGAGTGAAGGCACAACTCAGGATATCCGTAGGCCTACGGTAGCCAACTGGGCCCAGCCCCAGCTGGTGGCCAACTAGTCACTCCCCCCTAAAGAGCCTTAAGAACAACTTGGCCCATGGCAGGAGGAGACATCAACATGTCTCATATGACACCCCCCCTAAAACAAATACATGGAAAGGAATTACAACAAATTGTCTCGGCCATTATCTTCCTACTAATTTCTACTATTTTATCCTAATATTGCTTTCTAGGAATTCCAATGTTGGAAAATTACAGTTTTGGTCCCTGAAAACTCTATGACCCTGACACTCCCCCACTTAAACGGTCGACGTCCTCGTCGACTGACGTTGTTGGGGTTCTTCAATCTTCGAGTCCGACGCTTTTATGCTTACTCACAGTGGGATCTGACCCCAGTCCTGCTTGATTAAATTGTTGGGCAGCCTTAATCCTTAGCTTGAAATGATTCCGTTCTTGGTATCTCTGTGAACTGCTGGTTCTTAATGATGATGAAACTACAAAAGCTCTATCTTCTAGCGGTAAATGTTCTGCCATTGATTCCTTAGTTTACTGCATATGGTGCGAGAAAACTGCTACTTTACTCCTTAGCATGAACTTATTGCCTGAACTCATTGATCACTAGTTCTTTTCTCCCAAATCTGTCTCGCCATTACTCGTCTTTAATTGTCGACCTTACTCCTCGCCTCAAAAGCACGACCCCGTCGGGCAACAAATCTATCCACCTGCATACACTCGTGCCACACGACATCGTGATTAACCTGTAATAGTCTCATAAGAAAGATTAGTACCACGCACGTCAGATTGAAATACAAATTAGTATAGCAAATCATCTAAAATACAACCCATTACAACTCAACCGGAGTGTCAACCGCACTTGACTACTAAGACTTGAACTGCTTTTACCCATTCCCTTGACATAACACCACGTTATCCCACTTGCAGCGAAGCTCGGTGAATACTCCTAAGAAATCGGTATCCCCATTGTCAATAGAGATCTCTCCACACTCTCTTTTCCTTTTGTCCGTTTTACAGTCCTCCCTTCATAGGCTCCAGTATTATGCTCACTTTATCTCCTTTCCCTCTCTTCCTAAGAATGTAGTTAATGCCAAATGCTTACAAAACGACACACATTACACACCAAATAACCACGACCACTGAACCCTATGAGCCGCAGAAGACTACTCAAAACAGCTATTAAGATTGACTATACATAAAGCAATTAATATCATCATTATGATTCAACAATAAGAAATTACTAGAAGATACCCCCTTTATTATGCCGCTTTCATCATAGCTCCCAACATTGACTTGCCTCACCAACTTGGCTTAGGCAACCTGTGCTTCTCGACCTATCTCGGTCCTCCTCCACGTTGATCCACTTGTGAGAAATTTTGTTTAGCCATGAGGTCTCTTTCCTGCTCAACAACAAGGGTAGGACTAAATTTGTCCTTTTAATTACACCTTATTTTCCAATCCTCTTTTTAAGGAAGTTATACCCTGTATGTTCACAATATCTGTTAGCACCAACTTGTCAAGTCCCACATCACAAGCAACCTGACTCAATAATACACAAAATATCTCAGAATAAATGAATAACTAAAAATGAAGTAAGACAAAGAAAGATATCAGGAAACACCAAAGCATTATACTCGTCTCATGATGTGAGAGAGTTCCCTCTTGTTAAATTCCATTCTCTCGTACTGAATTGTCATTAAGGATCTCAATCTCTCCTCATTACCTTGAGCCCCACACTCCTTTGACTAGCCCACTGGTCCTCACTTTTGCTAGTTTCCACTTATCTTCCTTCTTTTGTCGTAGGACGAGTGAATTACTTTTTCACAACCCTGTTGCTCTCAATGGAATTTGATACCACTCTAGCCCAATGTCACCCTACATGCCTCTTGGTTGTCTGATCAAAAGGTTCACTTACCTCAAAGAGAATGAACATGTGCTCGGCAATCATAGTTGGTTGGCACCTATCATACATTGTTTCATACTCTTGTAATTATTACTTTCCTTTTTAGTGTATGCCCTTCCTATTTTGATGCTCGTTTTCTGTATTCTTATAAAGGATATGTTTTTGAGAGATGAGGCAATTACCACTTTTGATCTATCACCATCTCATCCACACTAGTGTTTCACAGGGATCCCTCAAGACTCTTCTTTCTGCACTAACAATGCTGCACAACATGGCAAGAGTTATAGGAGCAATAACTTGCTCACTACTTACGCACCAGGATCAAGTCATCTATAGGAGAATATCATAACAGTTGATAACCATGATACTCATTTCTCATAATCACCACATTTATTTATTTTGTTCCACTTACTCACAAACAGATAATACTTCATCAAATGCTACTTTTTGTCGAGTTTACTCTTGCACCCCCTCATGCTGGATAGCCACTAGTTTCTTCTTCACTACTCTCAATTACCTCTCCTTTATCAAGGAACAATTATTGGACAATACAGAGATAACTTGTGTCTTTCTTGGGAGACGCCACACCCATTAACGTCTCGGATTCACTATAAGGAGGAATTGTGAAGTCCATCTTGCTTTTCGATGTCCTTGATTAAGTGAGTTTGTCAAAGGATATGCTCACATTAATCCCTGCACTCAAGTTGTCTGCTTTATCTCTATTTCCTCTCTTAAAGTCCTCCATGAGACTTTAAAGATCTCCTCCTCCATTCCATGTCCCTTATTTGACACACAACTCGCAGAATATTTCCATCATGCTTGATCCCTTCACGCGAACAATACTACCTTAGACGAGGAGGAACAAGAAAGTACAAACAACCTAGAGTTGACAACTCTATGATTTATACCTTATGTTCCCTCCTCCCTTACTCACCAAGTCCTTCCAGACCTTCGAAGCATTTTTGCCCAGGCAATTTGTGGAATAATATGGCTTTCTTCATAGAGAACACTTCATACTGCTTAGTTATGCCACTTTTATGTCATCCTATTAATCACATTTCAGATCGCTCCCCCACTTACTGCTTTAGCCCATCTTCTTAGGCGGCTATCAATTAGATACCAGAGTTGAACATCTCTTTTAACTCCTTGGTAATAGAATCCACTCAATCTTAGTCCCCCTTTGCTCTGCACCATATTCCTCCAAGTTTTGACCTTATCCAGGAAGGTTTTAAGCTCATCCATGTCTCTTGAATTTGTTGTCACAATCCGCTTACTCTATTAAAATCAAGTGCCACATTCTTTTGTGTTAGCCATATATGCTAAACAATTCCTTTATGTACTTTCCTTATGAACACTTTGTTGGAGTTTACCAACTCTCTTGAATAACGAATGTTACATTCTTGTAGTAAAATTGAAGCTTACCATTTCATATCCCTTTTCTCATGTCCAGTGGGAACGCTCTCTATCCATAGGACTTTACAATTTCATCCTTGGAATAAATCTAGCTTTATAGTTCGATCACATAAATGTTGTTCTTTATATATATGCTCCATCCCACTTCCCAATAATATTAATAAATAAGTTCATATTAAAGAGAAAATCATTTACCTTCATCCCACGACACGGATTGAGGTTCTGGGATTCCACCCTTGCCTACTTCATAGGCATTAGCTCGTAATGCACGCCCTTGATAAATGTTCCTCTGGTTCACTTCTGAAGTATTGCTCATAGTCTCTCCTATGTTATCTTTAATATTCTTGCACCATTCCTGCAAGCAAAACAATACATGAGAGGCTTTTGCCTCACTTTTGTCTCAGGAGGCCTCTTGCCTCAATTCTATCTCAGGAGGCCTCTTGCCTCAATTATGTCTCAGAAGGCCTCTTGCCTTAATTCTGTCTCGTGAGGCCTCTTGCCTCAATTATATCTCAGAAGGCCTCTTGCCTCAATTCTGAGTGGAATGGTCTCGGGATTCTCAGATGGCCTCAAGCTCTATTGGCTCATCCTCCCCCTTACCACTATACCCTGAGGTCATTACTCCCTCCCCAAGGGCCACTAAAAGGAAGTAGGTAACACCTAGTCATTACCCTCTCTCCAGAAGACATTTCCAATGGAGTGTGCAGTACTAGGCCATTACCTCTCTCCCAAGGGTGTCCCTATGGAGCGTGCAGCACCTCTAGTTAATATGGCCAGTCTAGCCCGAAGGCTCATGCTTTTGTCTTTTTTTGCCTCATAGTGTGTTATTACTCCTCGTAGCTTCATAATTGGGAGGTCAGCACCTCCCCCTTTCACCACTTTATGCTCAAGATCACCCCACTGAGTGTCATTCGCCTGAAAGAGGTTTTGGATGGCCTGAATCTCTCGCCAATTTGGCCATCATAGCCAACAACGTTCATTTTTTTTTTCTTTCTTTTCTTTCTAGTGCCTCAAAGCACTTCTAACCAGAATCAATCTCCAACGCCTTCTCCTCTTAAGTGGTATAGACAACCAACCAGGCAGCACGATTCTCACCCTTCCCTCAATGGTGTTCGGGCATATGCCAACTTCGTCATTCCTTTATATTGCTCGCAGATCTTTTTTTGCTCTGATACCAATTGTCACGGTTTCAGATTTTAGCAATCGCCTGGAACCGTGCGGCACTTGACTTGAACACCTTCAAGCCAAGTCAGCCGTAAGAATCACCCAATATCCTGTGAATATGAATACCCTGATTAGTCAAGGTTATATAAACGAACAACGAAGCCAACATACAACATTCCATTAGAAGCCTCACAGTAGGCACAAAAGATAAGAACTGAACATGGAAATTCATGACCAGGCTACTTATTTTATTCCAGGGGCAAAATGGTAATTATACATTATCATCAATGCAATCGTTACAATAATTCTCACCTCCCTTGTAGACAGGGGGGACGGTCTACAAGGAGTGAAGGCACAACTCAGGATATCCGTAGGCCTACGGTAGCCAACTGGGCCCAGCCCCAGCTGGTGGCCAACTAGTCACTCCCCCCTAAAGAGCCTTAAGAACAACTTGGCCCATGGCAGGAGGAGACATCAACATGTCTCATATGACACCCCCCCTAAAACAAATACATGGAAAGGAATTACAACAAATTGTCTCGGCCATTATCTTCCTACTAATTTCTACTATTTTATCCTAATATTGCTTTCTAGGAATTCCAATGTTGGAAAATTACAGTTTTGGTCCCTGAAAACTCTATGACCCTGACACATTGCCATGCATTCCAAAACTAGCCATGAATAATCCTGCAATTTCAATCTAAACCACATCGTCTCTACCTGCCACTGCACTTGCTCCTCTTCCTTTCTCTCCTCTTATTGACAGCATCATCAAAATTTACTTAGAGATAATGGTTCTAATATCTTGCAATTCATCTTGAAGACCCGGGCATTTCTACTCTTCCACAAATGCTACGACAGGAAAATCAATAACTGAGTCAAGAATTTGCCATCAGGTAGAATTTCCGCCAAGGATTCTTGGAGCCTGATTTAACTGAATATCTGCCTTGTCTGTTATAATGTCATATCAATTTGTCTTCCCTCTGAAAAAAATGTGAGGAATAGAATCCCCGAAACTTTGGAATTCAACCATCATTTTTATGATCAATGACTTCTCTTCATCCTACCTACCAAAGGATGCTCTCTATCCCCATCATAGTCTATTGCTAGAAGTAACTGCAAGTAAGGATGAGCGAAAGAAAATATTTTCTTTGACTACTCGAGAGAGAAGATTGGATACTAAAGGTTTGTCCCTCTTTACTTAGCCAGTAACCAGTAGAGCCATATTAAAGCCCTCCACCTTCTTTAGCTTTGGGTTCATACATTTTAGATCATGACGTCCAACGAACCTTTTTGCTTATTAAATTGTTGGTCCTACCAAAAGTTAGATAGCATACTAATAATTCTTCTATAAACAGTGGAAGGAAGTTTAGAACATAAACCAACAAAGCTAAGGTTACAGATTTATTTTTTCCATCCTTGGGTAATTATAGACTTATTATTGATGACCATTTTTAAAATTTTAAAACATTCAAAATCAGTTTAGAACGTAATCCAATCCAGCAAAGTCATAAATAATATGTGTGATACTTTTAAACTGTACCCAAAAAATAAATCTCAAGAAAAAAATTAAAGACCCTAATACCTATATAACAAATTAGACTTGTAGAAAATAGTTGTCGTTTCTTTTATTGAACAGGAGTGTTTATATACAAATTATAAATTTTTATTAAAATAACAAATCATTCTCTTAAAAATTTTCTATTTATCGGTTAGTATCAATTAGTTTTATGATTTTGTAGTTTATTTAAATTATGTACAGAGTTCGTATTTACATTTACAGGTTTAACATGTATGAGAAATCTTGAATTTTAATCTCTTAATTATCGATTTCTATTTCAAAAAAAAAAAAAAAACATATTGTATTTAATTTTGAAATCTAGAGGTGCTGCTTAGTTGAATAGGTAGAAGGCACGTGATATTTTGGCTTTGTTTCTCTATGAAAATCATTTCACTATTTTGTTTCTCTTTTCTTCTGTTTGCCTTTGTTTTCAACTTGTTGTAAGTTTGTTTTCAGCTTGTTATCATATGGCGATGAAACATTATTATAAGCTTGTTTTTAGCATCTTGTCACCCTATATTCCATTCGATATATACATCTCCTTTTCATACCGAAAGTGTTTTGGGGAAGTTGGGCTCTCTTGCTCTTCAAGAATTTTTCTTTGGCATGGGGACTTGAAAGTGAGCTTCAAAAGATTAAAGAGAATTTGAAAGTCATCAAACCCGTGCTTTTGGATGCAGAGCAGCAGCTGTCGCAAAATCCTTGGGTAGAGATTTGGCTGGAGAATCTCAAACAAGTTCTATACGATGCAGAAGATGTGGTGGATGATTTTGAATATGAAGCCTTGAGAAGGAAAGTGACTCGGAAGGTACGCCGATTCTTTTCTAGCCCTAATCCACTCGCATTCCACTTTAAAATGGGACACAAAGTAAAGAAAATTAGGGAGAGGATAGATAAAATCGCAGCTCTTAAGTCTAAGTTTGGTCTGACTGAGCGGATTTTTCATAGACATGTGATTCATAAGAAGAGGGAGATGACCCACTCCTTCATAGATGCTTCTAATGTCATTGGGAGGGAAGAAGCTAAATTTACCATCATTGAAATGTTGTTGCAATTTGTTGATGGTGAAAATGTTGTCTCCATTATTCCAATTGTTGGACTTGGAGGTCTTGGGAAGACAACACTTGCTAAATTGGTGTACAATGATCAAAGGGTAGCTACTCATTTTTGAATTGAATCTATGGGTTTGTGTTTCAAATGTCCTTGAATTAGATAAGGTGGTTATTGAAATTCTCAAATATGCATGTCTTGGTCAGAAATATGTAGATATGGATATAGACCAACCACAGAGAACTTTGCGAGAGACTTTAAATGGAAGGAAATATTTGATGATCCTAGATGATGTATGGAGCGAGGACCCCAAAAATGGCTTGATCTGAAAAGTCTGCTAATGGGAGGTTCTAATGGTAGTAGAATAGTAGTCACCACTCGTAGCAATCGTGTTGCTGAAATTATGGGCACAGTTTCTCCGCACAATTTGAGTCTTCTCCATCACCAACATTGTTTATCTTTGTTTTTTAAATGTGCATTTTAAGTACGAGAAGGAAAACAAAATCCAAATTTTACAAGAATTAGGGGAGAAATAGTGAGAAAATGCAAAGGAGTTCCTCTAGCAGTCATAACTTTAGGATCGTTGCTTTACTCTATAACTGATGAACGTGAGTGGGAATTTATAGAGATAATGAGATATGGAAATGAGAGCAGAAGGAAAATGATATATTGCCTGCTTTAAGATTGAGCTATGAACATTTAACATCTTACTTGAAAAGATGCTTTGCATATTGTTCCATTTTCTAAGGATTATGAGTTAGTAGACATTGATTTGGTTTATTTATGGATGGCAAATGGACTTGTTCAATCTTCCAATGAGAATCAAGAGTTTGAAGATGTTGGCTTGCGCTATTTTAAAGTGTTGTGTTCTAGGTGTTTCTTCCTGGATTTTTCTGAATATGGTGGTAATGTTAGATGCAAAATGCATGAACTAATAAATGATCTAGCATTATCCATCACACAAAATGAATACTCAATGTTTATCGGCAGCACTCAACAATTTGCCAAGAGTGTTCGACATGTATCTTTTCCTTATCCTGAATCACTTTCCAAAGTTGTTCCTAAATCCTTACAAAACTTGGATTGCATGCGAACCATTTGTTGTATAAATGAAAGAAGAGAGGGAATAAGTAGTAAAGTGTTCATTAGGACATGTTTCTCAAGATTTCAGTACTTGAGAGTACCATCAAAAGACTCCCTAATTCAATATGTAAGTTACAAAGCTTGCAAGATCTACTACTATTTGGATGTTGGAACCTTAAAGAGCTGCCCAAAGATATAAAGTACATGATTAACCTTAGATTGCTCTGGGTAACTACGCATCAAAAGTGTTTCTCAATGGGCGGAATAGGTTGCTTGAAGGCTCTTTGATCTCTTTTCATTACTGAATGTCCGAATCTGGAATATTTGTTTGAATATATGCTAGGTCTCAAAAAGCTCCGAAGATTGGCCGTCTCTAGTTGTAGAAGTTTGATCTCTTTGCCACAAAGTATAAAATGCCTAACAACATTAGATAGTCTTTGTATTGAAGATTGTAAAAACCTTGATTTGAGAATTGAGGAAGGAGAAGACGCTCAATTTAGCCTACACAAATTAGAGTTAAGAGAGTTGCCAAAATTAGTGGACTTTCCACAATGGCTTATTCGAGGATTTACTAATACTTTAAAAGTGTTGGAAGTTGCTTACTGTGACAACCTCAGAGAATTGCCAAATTGCCTACAGAACATGGCGTCCCTTCAAGAGCTCCGATTCATAGATTGTACCAAGCTAAACAATAATCTTTTATGAAAAGTAGGTGAGAGTTAATGTATAATACTATGATCCAAAAATACTTAACAATTTGTGTGTTATTTTTAATATTAAGAATTACTCGATTTTTAAACCAAGTAGATATATACTCTTTTTAACAAATTGAACGTATCATCACCGAATATTATTTTCTTATAAGTTTCAAAAAATATCATAATTTCTTGTTCAATGTATTAAGAAATGATAATTTTTTTTTGTTAAAAATAATTTTTTTTATTAACTTTTCGATTATACTCATGACAACATTAAATTTTATTTTATTTTTTTAAAAATATATTAAATTTTATTAAATATTAAGAAATAATTTGAATACTCATTAAGCGATTTGTCATAAAAGAATCATTGTTATAAAGTACTTGTGGAATTAATTTTTTATTTTTTTTTATTTCTGTGGAATTAATTTTGGTGGATTGATTGTGATTTCTTGATCGATTTATAAGCAAATGAGTACTCTGATCGTCTCAAAATCATTTCTATTTTGCTTTCTAAATATTGAAACATGCTGATTTGACGCTTCAAATCACAATCACCATTTCTATCAGCATAATTCAAGAGGACATTTGCGTTGGTAGGTAGAGCATCACACTTTTGAGGAACCTTGTACACTAAATCACGGTGGACCAAAGATGATTATTTCTTTAATCTGCTGGAAAATATCCTGAAAAGTAGGTGGATTTTGAACTAAATCGAAGAACCAATCAAAAAATCGTATTGAATCATATCAAAATAAAAAAAAAAATTAATACTACAAAAATTAAATTATATCAAACTAAATTTGTATTTTGATTTTGCTTTTTTTATCAAATATCGGAACTGACCGAACTAAAATGGTACTTAAAAAATAATATTATATATATATTTTAAATAATTTTAATAATATTATAATTATATAATTTCAATAATATATTTTATATTTTCAACATGATCTTATAATTTACATTATTAATTATATAAGGAGTACAAGTTAGTCGGTCATCTTATAATTTACAAAGCATTTGTGGTATTTTCGTTAATCTAGACAACAAAACAAAACAATTTTGTAACAATGCTTTCAATTTTAAACACATCTAACCAATAATTTACAAACAAATTGAATTCCCACAAGCATGAAGCATTAGCTCACTCAACGCAAGATCAACTTTATGCTAAAAAAGATGCTTTTGAATTTAAAAATAAACCATGTTTCTCATAATCAATAATTTCTCAACCTCTGCTCTACTAGATTAACCCACCAAAAAGGATTATCACTACAATTATTTGCGGTAGCAAACAGATTCCAAATAACAAAAAATGACAACAATAAATCCTGCAAACTTTTGGAATAACTTCATCGTGCAGCTTGTGCATGTGCATGTTCTAAAAGTTGACCGACTAATTTGTAAGTACGGCCCGATATTGCCTTGGTGTGATCTATCAACTGTTCATACCTGAATTGAGGGAAATTTTCAAATTGCATTTTAGTCGTTAAGAAAAATAAAGAAAAGAAATCAACACACATAGATATAGAGTGCAAAAGAATTATAACAGGAAAAGATAAGAGCAAGATAGAAGGCACTGAAAAATACTAGACCAACACAAGTGCTATTATTTATGAATCTATCTATAATCTTGCACATTGGGCTGATTAGGCTCCATGATAACAGTTCCTGATTGTGAATCAATCTTAGCATCAAGCTTTGAGTTTCTAATAAGATTTACAATCCATCTCTCGGCCTCCTCATAATTCAGGTTCAATTTCTCAGCAAGGACTCTGCATTTGAACAGTTAATTTCATTTAGCAAAATAAAGGAAAGGAACTGTAAAATTGTTCCAATTCCCTAAGGTTTGGCATGATTTATTTTGCAATAGAAGAATTTAAATAAATTCTTACATTTTAAATGAAAATTTTTAAGTTAAAAAGAACTGAATTTCTTTCTTTTCAATCAAGAAATTTAAAATCAATTAAATTGAATAAAATTCTTGATTCCAAAAGCAAAACTTCACTAAAAGCATCCAGTATGCACTTACCCCATGTTAATACGTTGATGTATACGACAATAAGTCTCAAAGATAAATAGGCGAGCATTTTCAAGGAACTCATCTCTCATAGGCACAGTAGAAAAGTTGATGTCTTCAACTCGTTTTCCTAGGAATGGATCATTTAAAATCACCTATAATGTAGCAACAAGATATATAACATACAAAAATGACTCAGCTCAGAAAAACTAACGATTACATCTACTTTTATAAAGTCTTTGAATTGGGGTCGTCTCCTTTTGTTGACCATGAATGCAGTTGATAGGTACCTCAAAAGATGTTAATACGTTGATGTATACGGCAATAAGTCTCAAAGATGTTAATACGTTGATGTATACTTTTATAAAGTCTGCTTTATATATTTTTTTTCTTCTTCCGTCTACACCACCTAGCTAATCTTACTGTACTTTTTCTGCACGCTACTCTTTCTCTACTCTCCTTCCCGCCGCTTCTTCATTAGGGTTTTTCCTCTCTATTCTTCTTCCTCATGATGGACCCAATCACATTTCTCTTAGCAGTGTTGCTCATATTAGCCTTGTGTCATTTTCCTCCATATCATGTTGCATTTACCTGTTGAGGAGGGACCTGAAGAGGTCCCCTCATTTCCTTCCTAACAAAGTCAGCTCCCCTCCTCTGCTTTCTGTCACCGTCAGCTCCCCTCCTTTCTAACAGGGCTCCTCTAAGTTAACACCATTAACTAATAGGTAGGAGGACTTCTCAGTGAGCCCTGAGTTAACACCCATAGTGTTAAATCAGCCTAAGGTTCCTTTTATGTTCAGCCCTAATCGAAACCCTCCTGAAGCTCCAAGAGAGAAAATTTATTGCCAAAATGCTTCCTCATCTTCCTTTCCTCCACAGCCACGGCCTGAAGAGTGTGCTTTTTCTTCACAACACCCATGTACGTTGGGATATCTCTTCAGTTTGCATGATAGGATGCTTTGGTCATGAAGGGAATGGAGGTTTATTTGTAAAGAGGTTTATTTTGTACCAGGGAAATGAGGTTTATTTTGTACAAGGGGAATGGGGTTTTATGGTCCTCAATTCGATGAATTTGTATTGTTGTGTTTTTCATGTATAGAAGAACTTTTTTGTGTAATTGATAATATGTTTCTTAAAGGAATGGGGGTTTATTTTGTATCAGGGGAATGAAGTTTATTTTGTACCAGGGAAATGGGGTTTATTTTGCACCAGAAGCTCCCTTAGTTGAGGCTGGGACTCACTATAAAACCTCATACTCCTGGGTTATAAACCCCATTTCCCTGGTACAAAATAAACCTCATTCCCCAGGTACAAAATAAACCCCCATTCCCTTAAGAAACATATTATCCATTACATAAAAAAGTTCTTCTATACATGAAAAACACAAAAATACAAATTTATCAGATTGATGACCATAAAACCCCATTCCCTTGGTACAAAATAAACCCCATTTCCCTAGTACAAAATAAATCTCATTCCCCTGGTACAAAATAAACCCCCATTCCCTTCTTGACCAAAGCATCCTATCATGCAAACTGAAGAGATATCCCAATGTCCATGGGTGTTGTGAAGAATAAGCACACTTTTCAGGCCACAGCTATGGAGGAAAGGAAGATGAGGAAGCATCTTGGCAATAAATTTTCTCTCTTGGAGCTTCAGGAGGGCTTCGATCAGGGCTGAACATAAAAGGAACCTTAGGCTGATTTAACACCATGGGTGTTAACTCAGGGCTCACTGAGAAGCCCTCCTACCTGTTAGTTAATGGTGTTAACTCAGAGGAGCCCTGTTGAAAAGGAGGGGAGCTGACGGTGACAGGAAGGAGAGGAGGGGAGCTGACTTTGTTGGGAAGGAAATGAGGGGACCTCTTCAGGTCCCTCCTCAACAGGTAAATGCAACATGATATGGAGGAAAATAACACGAAGGCTAATATGAGCAACACTGCTAAGAGAAATGTGATTGGGTCCATCAGGAGGACGAAGAAGAAGAAAGGGAGAGGAAAAACTTTAACGAAGAAGCAGCGGAAAGGAGAGTAGAGAAAGAGTA